>NW_021703765.1:68698745-68887844 GCF_005190385.1 Monodon monoceros
GATAGATAGATAGATAGATAGATAGATAGATAGATAGATAGATAGATAGATAGATAGATAGATATTGACATGTAGTTATGGATATCACAGTCCCTGCTCTCCAAGTGTCCAAATACAGTGGAGAGGTAGGCATTTAAGCCAATCACCAGCATACTCTCTCTCCAGATTCAGCTCTCCTGGACAACCAGATCCTAGTGAGATTTACCTTCTCATTTGGTAAAATGTGCTTTTCACCTTCCACTCCCAGTGTTATTTTGTAAGCCTTTCTTCCACGTTGCTATACAGTCTTCATCCTTATTACTTTAATGCCTGCATAATATGCCACTAAGTAACCACTGGCCCCCCATCATTGGACATCAGGTAGTCACTAGTTTTTTCACCTTTATAGGTAAAGGTATGAAGTTTTTAAGGCCAGCCCTTTCTCATGGTTCCAGTTTAAATGGGGGCATAGAAGGCACGGGGTAGGGTTTGTCCTGGAGCATCTACCTGCCCCTTTCCTGTCTCCAGTGCACCTGTCAGGATACAGCAGTTGCTTTGTGAATGCTGCCCGAGGATGCCTACGCTGCCCCTATTTGAGCACCCATCCCACTGCCTTACAACTCTCCATTAAAGCATCCTCTCTCCCACCTGACCTTGACCTTCTAGTGACCTTTTCATCTCTATGTCCCCAGTGCCTGGCACTGGGAAGCTCTTCAAAAATGGGAAGGAAGGAAACAAAGAAAGAAGGAATGAAGCGAGAGAAAGGTTTCCTCTCTTATTTTGGCCACCCCTCGTTAATAAGGCCTGGGTTTGCTGTGGGGCGTTAGTGACTGAAGATGTTGACATTGTGTCATTTATTAGCCTGAACTGTACAAATTATATGTTCCCCCAGGACTTGCCCACGAAGAGAAGCAGCTTTTCATGAGTTTATCCTTGGGACCCAAATAAATATGCAAAGAAACAAAAACCTCATGAAGTTTTTAAAGAGCTTATTGGAATTGGGGGAAAACCTGGCGTTCTGAGTACAGAAGTATCCGATAGATCAGCCTTCGTTTCTCTTTACCCTCTAAAATGCTTTTTTAATCCTCTTGCTCGCCAGTGTCAATCTGTGCTTTTCCACCTGAATTTCCTTCCGCTTCAGATCATCAGGAGAACAATACCCACCCATGAGCCTTCCATCTGCATATCCCACCACTCTGGGGGCATCAGAGTGCCCAGACCCCAGTGAAGGCTGGACCCTGGAGCCCCAGAGATACTGCTCCCCATCCTCTGCCTGCATCTCTTTTAGGTGGGATTACAGGTGTGGGGTTGCCACACTGAGACCCTCAGTGTCCTCTTAAAAAAAAGCTTCTTGGCTACAAACAACACCTGAGCTTATCATTCCCCAAATGTCAGCCTTGTTGAAAGTTAAGCGGTTTACAAGGTCTTGGTGAGAAATTCCATGTACTCAAAGCTAATAGAAAGTCAGCATTTTCCATTTCAATTTTTTCCCTTCCTGCTGCCCAGGGTCTAGGTAATGCTCCCTTTGGCATTTTGAAGACGTTCTTACAAATTCTGGTGAGATAGCTGAGCACTTGATGTGATGTGTCCTCCCCAAAGCCTGTGAAATGAGGGTTGTTATGATTTCCATTTTATAAATGAGGAAATTGAGGCTTGAACAGAGAGGCAGTCCCTTCCTTGCCCAAAGTCACACACAGCAGGTGATAGAGCTTGGTTCTGGACCCATGTCTATCTGCATCCAAAGCCCAGGCTTTGATGCATTATGACTTCTTCCTCCATTTGCCAAGTCAAGAATATTCCCTCCACTGCCCCAGGTTTCCCTTTGCAGTGACCCCTACAATTAATTATGCAGCCTAAGGTCCAAACTGAAGAACTGCAGCCTTGAACAGGTCCAGTGGACATTCCATCTCTGGTTCTCTCTAGTTTCCTTGGGCAGAGGTCAGCAAACTACAACCCACGGTCCAAATCCGGCCCACTGCCAGTTTGTGCAAATAAAGTTTTATTGACACAGAGCCACATGCCTTCATTCACATATTGTCTATGGCTGCTTTCACGCTACAAAAGCACAGTTGAGTAGTGCGGCAGATACCACATGGCCCACCTGGGGTATAATAGTGACTTTCTGACCCTTAGAGAAAAAGTTTTCTGACTGCTGGTAACTGAAATAAACATTATCTATTATCCCAGAATCTGTGGTGATAGACAACAGCAGCAGTCCTATGAGTAGATTGCATTTCTTGAGTGCTGGCTACAAGCCAGGCACTCTGCTAGTTGCTTTCTGTGGATGATCTGAAATCTTCCAATGATACTGTTCGGCAGGTGCTCAGAGAGGTCACCAAATTCCCACGGTCACAGGGCTGCAAGGTAAGAGGTCCAGGAGTCAACCCTGGAGCTGACTGGCAAGCTCTTTATAAACTGACATGTGCTCTACAACATTAAACGCATAATTTCCAAATAGATGGGAATCATCGCAGCACCTGGTATCATGCTGTGTGTTGGGCTGGGAAGTGATATAAAATGAGCAAGTCTCTGTCCATGGGAAACCTGTGGGCTTGTGGGAAAGACAGACCTCTGTCTAGATCAGCCATCAAGATGGGCTGTCATAGAAAACAAAGAGCCCGGAGGATGGGATTGGGGAAGGGGCCTCAGAGAAGGTGACCTTTGAGTTGGGTCTTTAAGGATGAACAGAAATTTGATCACTGAAATGGGAAAGAAAGAAGAGCACCACAGGCAGCAGGAACAAGTTCAGCAAAGGCTTAGATTAAAACAGTTTCCATGTGCCTGAGTCTAGGGTGAGTGAAGGGTAGAAGGGAGAGGGGGGGGACCACAAATGACAATACAGTTTTTTTGAAACCAGAGAAGAGTCTGGGATGTGATGCTGAGGGCTTTGAAAATGTATTTCCTTCCCTTATCTAGAAAGAGCGTCAGGTTTTTCATGCCATCCCATTTCCATCTGGTAGGTAGTAGGTGCTCAATAAATGCTTCCAAGAACCAAATGCCAGTCCCTGCATTGGGGAGGGACTTGGGAGCAAGTCTGCTCTTAGCTGTCCCTACAGGATGCTCACATAGCAGCAGGCAGCAAGACCTTTCCAGATGGCAATGATGCATCCTCCTGGGATGGCTCCAGATCTTCCAAAGAGTTTCAAGTTTGGGGGCAGCTCCAATGGGTCTCTGGAGAGGGACACTCCAGAAAAAGCTCCTATTTTCCTACCTGTGCTCAGATGGCAGGACAGTGGTCTTGTGCCCTGAAAGAACTACACTTGCCTGGTTGATCATTCACTTGGGTGGAATGGAAGATAGGGAGAGCGCAGCCTGTGGGGCCATTCAAATCCTAGCTCTGCAGCTTTCTGGTTGTGTGACCTTGGGCAAGTTCCCTAAATTCTCAGAGCCTCAGTTTTATCATATGTAAAATGGGGATGACAATTCCTGTGTCATGGAGTTGTTATTTACTATATGGCAAGAATAGCCTGCCATATAGTAAATGCCCAGTATCTATTATTGGCAATTATTTTTATTGTTAATAGTAATCGGATTTCTATATGAGCCAGCTTTTGCTGTGATAATGATGCAATAATGCCAACAAGCTGCGTAATTTACAAGAGAATTTATTTTTTCTTCTTACGGTTCCATGGATCAGCTGGGGATGGCTCTTGGGTTTAAGCCTGCTCCCTTTCTCTTTCATTTTGAGACCCAGTGGCCACCCAGAACATGCCCTTCTAGAGCCAGGGAACAGAAATTTCAAGAGGAGTGTGTGAAAATACAGGCACCACTTAAGGCTTGAGCTCAGAACTGGCCACAGTTACTTTGGCATATCCCATTGACCAAAGCACGTCACATGGTCCAGTCCAATAGCAAAGGAAGTAGGAAGGGGTAGGAAGGTACACTCCAACCACCGTGACCTATAGTGAGGGTATAGAAAGGACCAAGAATTATGAGCAAATCATACCACTTCCAGAATTGCCAAAACTCATAACATGATTGTGCTCCATATGAGTCCATGAGCCACCTAGCATTGCCTCCTGTGTTTCTCAAGGTTTAGCAAGTCTTCCAAATTCCCAGTCT
Organism: Monodon monoceros; assembly: GCF_005190385.1. Lineage (NCBI taxonomy): Eukaryota > Metazoa > Chordata > Mammalia > Artiodactyla > Monodontidae > Monodon > Monodon monoceros. The sequence goes on from NW_021703765.1 coordinate 68,702,787, forward strand.
AACTGATGGAGAAACTGAGGTTTGAGCTCCTTCCTATGGTTGTCTCTGGTCAAAGAATGTCCTAACGACTTGCCACAAGGTCACTGTATGTCTTATTCCAGTGGGGTTCTCTTAGGTAGCTTTCAGCATGAATTCCCTGGGAAAGCCTAACTTACTACTGGAATATGAAGGCAGCTGCCTTCACACCCCACTGTACATCCAACGTGAGGGAAAACAACAGCCCCCGTGTTACATAGTGCCCACCGAAATTCCCATGATCAGTGACCAGCACTGCCCGTTTGATTTCACATGGCTGACACTTTTGGTTGTTCTACTGCCAAAACCAGTTGGCTATTTATTCTGGACACTAATGTCTGTTATTAATAATGTTCATACGCAAGTCTTCCAAAATGCCATCTCAATGCCAGGAAGAGTTAATCTAAAACAATAGGAGCAAAAACAAAATCAACAAGTCAGTCATATGGTGTCCACCCTAGCCCAGGGGAGCCTGGTGATGAGTTGATGAGTAATTTTGGATACGGGAAACTTGAGCGGGGGGATGCAGATCACCTCATTACTTCAGTAGTGCTTTCCAGAGAGAGTTCAAATTATTTCCTAATCTGTCCCAGTTACACCATCTTTTGTGGCTTCATTTGGGCATTAAGGTCATCAAGAGATAATCCAGCTGGGGAAAGTAGAGAGAGGAAAGAAATGCTTCATTCACTCATTCTCTCACTCACTCATACACTCCCTCACTGCTGAGTGTCTGCAGTGTCCAAGGGGCTGGGGATTTAGCGTTGAAAGAAGCAGACGATGCTCATTGTACACCAGATCCTCATTAAATATTTCAAGGTAGAGTTGGCTTCCCATCAGCCATTGCACTACAGATGATCGGTTTAAACTAATCACCACAATACTATTCCCTTGTCAATAGCTGGTCTAGGAGTTAACATGGGACCCAGTTCTGCCCAATGAGAAATGAGGGAAAGCCTGTTCATGGCTTTTGAAAAACTTTTCTGCCTTACTAAGAAGGAGCTATAGGAAGAGATGGACACTCTTCTCTTGCCTATAGTATGTGCAGATGTGACAACGGCAACTTCCACAGCCGTCTTGCTCCGTGCCAGAAGATACAAGATGAAGCCAACTCTGACAGTGGAAAGATGAGAGGAACTATATCCTCACTGACATCATTGAGCCACTAAGTCTCTAACCCCAAAGGCCACTCTACCCTTGAACTTTCTGTTATGAAGGATAATAGCTTTCCTCAGTGTTTTAGCCAGTATAGGTGGGGTTTTTTGTTATCTGCATCCCAAAGCTTCCCAGTCAGTATAGCATTATACCGTAGAACCTTAATGTAGCTATAAAGGAGCAGGCACAGAGAAATGGGTTAACTTGTCTGGGGTCACAAAGCTAAGAAATGTCTGAATTAGATTACGGACCCAGGACTCTCTGCCCCCAGCCTCCTCTCCCCATAGGTGACTTATCGCTGACCTCTGAGAATGAGCAGTTAGCAAACAGATGTTGAACACCTCCCACGGGCAGTGCTGGGTACTGAGGGAGTGGGGAGCTGATACCGAGAGAAACAGAAGGTGGCAAAGATCCTGATGGGAGGAGGGGGGAATCCATCCATGCTGGTGCCAGGCTAAAGCCCCTCTCACATCCCCCACAGTCTCCATAGTCACCAGCTGCTTTCCCCGGGGCAGTCTGGTACAGTGGAAAGCACTCCCATTTTTAATTTAGAGAGACCTGGGCTTAAATCCCATCTCTTCCTAGGTATGTGACATTCGGTATGTCCTGTCTCAGTTACCTTACGTTGGTTGTTCAGGAGTGGACATGATGTATGCATATTGCTGGACACTTAGGAGATGCTCAGTGAATGATAACTCTGAGGGTGATTATGACAGAATTGTTAAGAACTTTGAGAGTTACATAGCAGAAAGTGTGCTGTTCTCATGGCAAGAAGACCCAGGTCCTAGTCCCAGCTCTGCCATGATGAGCTGTATGACCTCAAGCAATTCCTACCCTCTCTGGGCCGTTTTGTTGCCCCATCTGTAAAATGATGGGGTTGAGCTTGACCAGTTGTTTTCAAACTCTGCTCCATGGAGCTCTAGAGACTCATTGGCTCTGTAATGAGAAAGGGACAGAGCCAGGGACTGGGACCCTCACAGCCAGCTTCAAGCATGGCAGTTTTTTTTTTTTATTATTTCTTTCATGGGATTGGGGTTTTCTGTAAGATGTTCTTGGAAGAGATGCTTCTGCTCCTTTAATTAAAAAAAAAAGAGAGAAGGCTTGAAAACCTCTAGATTAGATCACTAAATTCTTTCCATTTATTCAGTGGTTGATAGCATAAGCTTTGGGGCTCAACCACCCAGACTTAAATGATGATTCTGACATTAACTATCTTAGTTAATTCAGGGGAGCAGGTAACTTCCTGGACCACTTTCCAGTCATCTACCAGCCATTCATGAGTTTCCTTTCCCCTCATCTCTGCCAGCAGGAGGTGTCATAGCTCTTTTTAATTTTTGCCAGTTCAATGGGTATAAAGTGGTATTATATTTTTACTTTAATTTGCATTCCCCTAACTTCTAGACAATTTAAGCATCTTTTCCTGTATTTATAGGTTGGCCACTCAAATTTCTTCCATGAATTCTTATCCTTTGCTCATTTTTCTGTTGGGTCATTTGTTATTTTTCTTGTCAATTTGTGAGAGCTCTTTACTATAGTACGGACATTATCCTAATATAGTATGGATTTTATCTTTTACCTGAATTACCATCTTTTTCTAGAACTATCTTTTGTTCTTAAAAAAATCTCATAGTAATGATTACCACTGCACTGTCTTGTGACGATTAAAGCACTGAACAGGATTCCTGGTATATAGTTCAATCAGTTATTTCTAATATTTACAAGGTTTGGTGTAGGTATAGGGTTCCAGAGTTATGTGACTATGTGTGAGCTAAAATCCCATTGTTCAAAGCAAGTCACATGGTTAAACTGAGTCATGGAGGGGGAGCACTGCAGTCACATGGTCAAGGACATGGGCACAGGGAGGGGTGGAAGATTGGGGCCATCACTGCAATCAGACACATGGCCTGGCATAGAGATCGAGATTACAGGTTATGGAAACAGAAAGACTTGGCTTTTGGTGCCCTCACGCTGGGATTTGCACACCTCTCCCGTTACTCCCCCAGGTGCCTACCCCAAAGCTGTTTTCCCACAAGGCTTTGTCCTCAGCTAGCTGCCACGGCCAGAAATCTTCTTTTCAATATTGCCTTCCAGCTGCTAATGCGGCTCTCTCTTTCAAGGATATTTGCCTTCAAGGATCCTTCTTGCTTTTTCAGGTTACAAGGGAACACATCCTCAGTGCCCAGTGCTCACACCAGGCAGATAACTGCAATCGAGCTCTTACCACCCCACCCTGAGTGGAAACTATCCACTGTTAACATATTCTTCCACACTTCTTTCTTGTACCCATTTGAGATCTCTTCTCTTTGTCAAGTACAGGGTCATGCTTTACTCAACATACTTTTTTTAAATTTAGCGTCAACAATGTAGACGTTTTTCTGTGCAGGGTGTAGCCAGCATCAGAATCATAGGGAGGAGGACATCAAAATGCAGATTCCTGGGCCTCATTCCCAAAGAGTCCGTTTTCACAGGTCTGAAGGGAGGTTCAGGAAACCTGTGTATTTAACTAACTGTAGATCCACAGAATTTGTAATTTAACAGGGTCTCCTTGCCTGGTGCTAATTTTTGGTGGCAGTGGTGGAAAAAGAAATAAATACCCAGTGAAAGAAATGCTTAATGGAAGGTTCCAGACACTGTGACAAGCAGTAGGGGAGACAAATCATATCACCCAAGGAGGTCAGCCTTGACCAGAGAGAGGATCCCGCCTTTAAGCCACAATTTCTCTGGCACCTGCCCGGGTATGGACCCCTAAGTAACCAAGTAACCATTACCCAGGTTCTGGAACTTGCCAACGGTGTGTCTTTGGGCGAGTGACCTCAGTCATCTCATCTGTAACATGGGACTCATACCATCCACGTGGCAGGGCTGTTAAGAGGGTCAAGGAATTTGCACGTATAAAACACCCACTCTAGGGCTGGGCTCACTGTAGGTCTTCCATAACCGTAGCTTCCCTTCCCCCATGAAATGAGGAGAGCAGGGACTCACTGGGCGGTTTGGGAGGACGCCAGGGAGTCCCTGCAGAGAGCAGCAGCCACACCAGGTGTCTTGATGAATTAATTATGGAAAATTAGGGCAAGTCAGGTTTCCGCCTCTAGGAATCGCATATTAAGTTCTGGCCGAGTGTGGGATTTTAGTCATTCTCCTGGGGGCCGGAGACAAGAAAAGGCTCTTCCTGCTGGGACAGGGAGCCAATCACAATATGCAAATACAGCTGAGGAAGAGGCTGCGGACACCTTCAGAGAGGGCCAAGGCCTTTCCTGGATGTTTGCTGACTGGGGACTCTTACCCAAAACCTAAGGGGGGCATTCATAACTCCTGACTTCAAAGTTATGTGTAATAGACGGATGCAAAAATGACCGCATTGCTCTACCCTTCCCTCTGTTCACTCTTTTCCTAATGTGACTTTGCAGCTGCTCCCTAAAAGCCCTTGAATCTGGGCTGGCCCTGTCCCTTGTTTCAGCCTATAGAATAGGGAGGACGTGACTGTGATGGTTCCCAACTTGTGGGTCACAAGGACTGGAACACTTCTGCTCTCTGTTGGAATCTGGCCCAGCCACTGTGAGAACTGAAATTCCACTGGTGAGAGACAGATAACAAACAAAATGTATAAATCCATGATAAAGCCAGGAATGGAGATGAAGAGTGCCACGGGTGGAGTTGTGATTTCTAACAAGGAGGGGAGGGAAGGTTTCTTGGAGGAGGTAGCACCTGAACAAAGACTTGAAAAAGATTAGTGTGAGAGTCAAGGGAATGTCTGGGGGAAGGTCGTCCAGAGAGAATAAGAATTATTAATCCATTTTATGGATGAAGAAAGGAACTCGGAGAGATTAAATTGCTTCCCTGTTAGATGGCAAGCAGCAGAGCTGGAACTTGGACCAGTTTTCCAGACCCAGGCAACCTGACCCCAGCACCTGTGCCCTTAACTACTTCATAGTTGTCTTATGTGCCCTTAACAGATGCCCTGACTTAGCAGTCAGTCTGGACATCTGTGCACGGATCCCGGGACCTCCACCCTGGGCCCTGAGCTGTATCGTCATGCAGATTTCAGCCGGTGACAGTGGGAAACCACTTTGGTTCCTAATGGATTCAATACTCTCCAAATGCTCTGTCGTATTAGCCGTGGAAATGGATTTCGTCTCGTCCAGGGAGTCGTCACTTGATAAAACGAGCAGGCACTCAACCTCCCTAAGCCAAAGGTGATTTAAAACTATTGCAAGAGCCAGCCTTGGATGAGGCTCATGCGAACAGTCTCTTTGATTTGACTGAGGGGGTCTTGTGGCCCTCCCCAGGGACCTTGAGCTCCCGCTGCTGGCAGCTGGCAGAGAACAAGCTCCCTGAGCTTGGTGGCCATTGTCCACCACCCTCGAGCCTCCTTGACCACTGGTGCCCGGAAGCAAAGTTAACTTGGAGAAAAGGGACAGCATCCAGATGCTGTCTCCCACCCCCCAGCGGGAAGAGGCAGAGGACGGGGCTCCAGACCTTTTTAGGAGATGTTTGTATGTTCTGGAAAATTCCCTTCCTGTTTCTCCTCATCTTCTTTCTCTCCCAGCCAGACCTGTTCATCACCAAGCATCTGTGAGTGGAAAAGTCTTAGTCTAACATTAGTGTTGTCTAGTACAGGGGCCCCGGATCACGAGCCACATGTGTCTAGGGAGCCCTTGAAATGTGTAAAGTCCACTCTGAGATGGTCTGCAAGCGTAACAGACAGTAGAAATCAACACAACATTGTAAACCAACTATATGTCAATAAAATAAAATTTTTTTAAAAAGTGTCTCCATACATTGCCAAATATTTCCTGGGGGCAAAATCAGCCTGGCTCGGGGAAAACCCCCAGGCAGAGAGACCTTCGGGTTTGCATTGAGAAGCTGCTGCCCTGCTTATAATGACTGTGTGGGAATACGAGCAGGGCGCTGACGGCACCTATCGTGGACGGTCTGAGGGTCTGCTCCCTGCACCAGGGATGCGGTCCTAGTGGAAAACAGTTCTCATCTCCAGAAATGCCCTAGACATGGGTGGTTCCCCCAAAACAAGAGAATGTGCTTTGGACACACGCAAACCAGATTGATTCAAACCCCCGCTCTCGGGCTCACTGTCTGCTTCCTCTCCTGCCAGAGAGGGTTTAATCTGAGCACAGGGAGAGCTCAGAAAAGACTGCAGCCTTCATGGATGGGTGTGGAGGTAGCCTGGTTATTCTTAGCAGTGAATTTAGGGAGGAAGAAGTTTCTTTGGGCTGCCAGGGCTACATAGCACCTTCCAGAGGGAGCAGCTCGACCACAGTCTTTCCTGGCTTGCCAAGTTTGGTCGGAAATTCTTTCCGCCCCAGGCAGTGGGGAATGCGAGGAATGTGGGGTGGGCCTGCTGAGGGCCTTCAGAGCCCCTTAGCTGAAATTTCTCATCTCTGGTGTCAGAGCAGTGGGCTGGCATAACAGGGGCTGTTCAAAGAGACAGGCCTGGCAAGCAGGACCCCTGAGTCTGGGCTCCTAGCCCGGCTGTAGTTTTCCTTCGCCTGCCCGAATGCTTTGATTCACGCAGGGGCTGGCCCAAGGAGGGCAAGAGGAGCTGAAAGGTAGTGTCCTCAAAGCCAAGGCAGGAGGCAGGCAGGACACTGCTGCAGCTTTGCTGAAGCTCTGGCTTTTGAAGGTTCCGGAAGAGCTGAATGCAACTGAGACTTGGCATTTTGATCCAAACTGTTGCCATACACCACTGAACAAAGGCCCTTTTCTAGGGCAACAGAGTGGGTAAGAACTCAGGCTCTGGACTTGGAGTCCTGGGTTCAAATCCTGACTCGGTCAGTAACAAGCTGTGTGGCACGGGACAGGTTATTTAACATTTCTGTGCCTCAGTTTCCTCAACTGAGTTTTTCTCATCAATAATCCCTACATGACGGGGTTGCTATGAGGGTTAAATGAGTAAACACAGTTCTTAGAACAGAGCTTGGCATACAGAAAGTACACAATAAATAGTAACCCATGAGCCTGGCATACAGAAGGTATTCCGTACGTAAAGAGTAACCATCATAGGACTTCCCTGGAGGTCCAGTGGTTAAGACTTCGCCTTCAAATACAGGAGGTGCGGGTTCAATTCCTGATCGGGGAGCTAAGATCCCACATGCCTCGGGGGCAAAAATACCAAAACATAAAACAGAAGCAATGTTGTAACAAATTCAATAAGGACTTTAAAGATGATCCACATCAAAAAATCTCAAAAAAGAGTAACCATCATAGATACAGGCTGATTTTCCTTCCATCCATCCCGTCTGTTGTAGAGAGTGTGTCAGAATACCAGATGTGAAGGAAGACAGATCTTGCCTGGAATCTCTGATCCACTCCTTATTAGCCGTTAGCAAATGACTCAGCTTCCTTATCGGTAAAATGGGAATAATCGTAGTAGCCGCTTCATAGAGCTATAACGAGAATTAAATGAGTAAGTGTATCACTCATTGAATAACGCAGTGCCTGGGACACAGTAAGCACACGATGCTTATTTATTTTATTATTATCTGTTACTTATTTTTGCTAGAGTTATTCATCAGTCATCAAACCCTTCTTCAGGTATCACTTCTCAGAGAGGAATCAAATGTGCTGTTACCCTCAACAGGTTAATTCTAAGTCTCTGTGTGTCCTCTCAGGATGCTTGGGGGCGGGGGGAGGGGTGTGGGGAGAGGAGAAGGGGGGAAGCAGGAAAAACAATGTCCATTCCGACTCCTAGGTCTTCGGGTGCAATTGTGGGCAGAGTGGTGGGTGAGTTGGGCATGTTAAGGATGCCAAAAGCAGGGCTCACACGCTCTTCTTTCTGACTCAGAGTCTTTCCTGAGCTGTCTGGGAAGTCAGGAGCCAGGTGGCAGATTGATGAGGCCACACATCCTAGTAAGAGGCAGAGGCTATTTCCTGTTCTGTGAATCTGGGCCATGGTGAGTCGCTGGACCAGTAGAATGTGGCAGAAGTGATGTCCTGGGCCACCTGAGCCTGGGTTCGTATGGAGCCTTGCTGAAGTAGTAACCAGAACAGGCAGCGGCTCCCAGGAGGGCTGTGGACCGCTTTTTATGAGACCATCCAGGAAAATTGCTACACTCTGATTAAATACACTTGACCCAGTAGACCTGCCTTCCCACCGCACACAAAGGGAGTTCCCCCCATGCACTTTAGCATTTAGCCCTGAGAAGTCCCACATTAAGGAATCCTTTCATCTCCAGTGAACCCAGAGTTACCTTGTGACACCTTCTAACATCTTCCCTTGTAACTTACTAACACTTTAGGGAATGCTAGCCTAGACGCCCGCATTAAAGATCTTTGGGGCAGAGGAGTTTTACAGCTTGGAGAAAAAGCCCTTGTTTCTCCCCCTGACACCCTACACACCCCCAGTCTTTTTAAAACCTCCCTCCTCTGTGAATGGGGTAGGGCCAACCTTGGCAAACCAGCGTCTACAGCTGGTTCACCTGAACAGAATTAAAATGATATTACAGAAAGGGAGTCAGGCTATAGGCATCTTCAAATTACCTAGACTCTCGGGAGACACCAACTGGGGGTGAGGCCCAGAAATTGTGGAAATGCAATGCGTAATAGCAACCATTCCAAAAAAAAACTGAAGAAAATAATTTGGAGATTATTGAGTGCCAGAACCCCAAAGCTATAAACAGGATGTCTGAAACCATTTCAAGCATAAAGATCACAATCTGCAATTTAAATGGATAGCTGGTTGCCTTTCTTCTTGGTTATGGTTGGGTGCCACCAATTAGTTGAAGTGTGTGTGTGTGTGTGTGCGTGTGTGTGAAGGTTTTTCAAAGAGCGCACTGGGAATCAGGCTGGGTTAGTTGACAGCCCCTAAGCCTGAAGCCCACACAGGGGTGGGCAAATCCTTTACTGCATGAGAACACGCAGGACTCTCATGCTACACAGTGAGGGCTCTCTTCCTCAGTCTGAAAAAATAAAAACATAACCTACACCCTGGATCACTCCAGCTCTCTGCAGCGGTTTTACCCTGAAGAAATGAATCACTGTAAAATCACCCCTTGGGTGGCATTGCCCACCCAGCCCTATGGTGGTTATTAACTCGCGTCCTATTTATCGACATGGCGAGGGCGATGGGAGGGAATCTCTTCAGCTCAAGACTGGCGTCAGTCCTTTGAGCCTTTGCTCTGTGGACAGACACCCGACAGAGGTTATTTTATGGCTTGGGCAGGGCTCAGTGAGCCGATAGCCAGGTGAGCCTGCATGTCCTTCTCAAGGTTGGGACCCTTTCTGCCATTCATGGGAGGGGGGCTGTGACAGAGTTAGTCAGAGGCGGACTGAATTAGGAGTGGCTGTCAGGACAGGGTCTCTTAAACTGTCATGTGCACATGAATCACTCGGGCATCTTTGAGGTTTAGGTAAACTACTTCCTAGCATCACTGCCTCAGCATCCATTCTACATGGCCAAGTAACCTACAGGGATGTTGAACTCACACTAGCCCCTTCCACAAGTGCATGTCCTAGACAACAGTCTGAAGAGTCATGAGTAAACGTTAAGTTCCTGATATGACTCCCCCAAAGGCCCTTGTGGTAAACATCCTCCCCTGCCTCCCGGGACCATGAAGCTCCCCCAAACTCCACTCTTTCTGGTTTGAATTGACAAATCTGGCTTCAGTCTGGGAACCCCAAAGCGCTCTATCTGTGGACCCCACTAAAGGCATGTGCACTCTGCCTTGCCCTCCTCTCATGGCCCCTTGAAGTGGCTGCCTGTGGCCTCTGGGACCTGTGAGTAACAAACGTCTCTATTTCCCTAGTGACTCTTTTTTAAAAACTGTGGCTCAACGTCCAGCCCCCCAGGGGTTGGATTTAACAAAGCCACAACAGTCTTATTGAAATGCAGGTTATGACTGAGTAGGTCTTGGATGGAATTTGAGATTCTGCATTTCCAAGGAGCCTCGCGTGAGGCTGATGCTGCTAGTTTTAGGAATAACCCTTTCACCAGCAAGCCTCTGGACCAGCGCTGTTGGATAGAACATTCTGGGCCAATGGCAGTGTTCTCTATCTGTGCTGCCCTTTATTGTAGCCAACAGCCTCCTATGGCTATTGAGTACTTGAGATATGGCAAGTGAGATTCAAAACCTGAATTTAAAATTTTACCTAATTTTAATTATTTTTAAATTTAAATAGCCACATGTGGCTAGCACAGTGAGCTCTGTATCAGCAGGGACCATATATATATATTTTTAAATTGGAATATAGTTGCTTTACACTGCTGTGTCAGTTTCTGCTGTACAGGAAAATGAATCAGCTATACATATGCACATATCCCCTCTTTTTTGGATTTCCTTCCCATTTAGGTCACCCACAGAGCACCAAGTAGAGTTCCCTGTGCTATACAGGAGGTTCTCATTAGTTATCTATTTTATACGTAGTATCAATAGTGTATATATGCCAATTCCAATCTCCCGATTCATCCCAACATCCCCCCCTCCCCCTTGGTATCCATATGTTTGTTCTCTATGTCTGTGTCTCTATTTCTGCTTTCAAATAAGATCATCTATACCATTTTTCTAGATTCCACATATATGTGTTAATATATGATATTTGTTTTTCTTTTTCTGACTTACTTCACTCTATATGACAGTCTCTAGGTCCATCCAAGTCTCTGCAAAAGACACAATTTTGTTCCTTTTATGGCTGAGTAATAGTCTATTATATATATGTACCACATCTTCTTTATCTATTCCTCTGTTGATGGACATTTAGGTTGGGACCATATTTTTATTTCACTTTTGTGTCCTCATCACTTAGCAGAATGTCTGGTCCACACCAGATCCTTAATACATATTTATTGACTACCTTATTACACAATATAAGTGGAGAAGGAGTTTTAAACCATGTTTGTTAGAACGCTATGGTTGTAAGTGACCAAAACTCACCTTGAACTTGAACCTACCAAAGACTTTATTGGCTCTTATGACCTAATGGCTGATCTTGGGGAGGATTGGAGCCAGGAACTAGTTTAGCAACATACTTCTTCTCTAGCCTTTTGTCTGCATTCTGGTTCATTCCTTCAAGCTAGTCATCCTCACTGGGCTCAAACCAATTTCACAAGTAGCTCTGGACCTCCAAATCTAGAGCCTTCCTCTGACCACATGAAATAGGGCTATTTCCCACCAACATCAAGCAGAAGCTCCCAGGAAAGTTTTCTGATTGGCTGAGCTTGGGTCATGTGCCAATTTCTGGACCTATCACTGTGGCCAGGGCAATAGGATTCTAAGACTGGCCCAGCTAGACTCAAAGATGCCCTTCCATATTCAGGGATGGCTTCTTCTTGACACAAGAGGTTGGAGTGGGGAGGAGCAGTTCTCACAAAGATGGGGAATGCTCTTCTGAGCAAATAGAACGGTAAATGTGGGGAGAAGGGTGGAAGGAGGGTTCCCAGCTTCTGTAAATGGTTGTTGAAAGGTATTTCTTTGAGCTAAACTCAGGCTATGGAATTGCCTCCTCTGGTTATGGCAAAAGGCATAATGAGAATAATAAGATTCCTTTGGCCAAACTGGTATCCTTCTACTCTCCCTGACCCTGCTACGTAAGTGAGACAATGGGATTCTAGAAAGCAAGGCATCCCAAGGGAAGGCACCATTTGAAATTGAAAGATGACCAGGAACTTGTTGGATGGAGAAGCGGAAGGAAGGAGATGAGATTTTGGGGAGGAAAAATAGCCCATACAAAGGTGAAGTGGGGAATGAGCAGGGCATGTGGGAGAGGGATGAAGAGTCTGCTGTGGAGGGTGGACGGGAGCAGAGGGAAGGGGTGCAGGAAGTGGGCTTGAGGCAAGACTTCAGGAGGCCTTGAGTGCTGGGTGAAGGAGTCTGGGCTTTCAGCTGTAAGAAACAGGAAGCCGTTTGGAGGTCTTTAGCAGGGGAGTGGTGTAGTCAGAGCTGTGTGTGTTCTAAGATATTGCTGTGGCTGGGTTTGGAGGGTGGACAAGCTGGTGATGCAAGGCAGGGTGCCAAGGATGAGGCTGTCCCAATAGTTCCTTAAGGAACAGCTGCCTCAGAGATGGGTGGTGGAACTCCAGGCTCCATTCTGCCTGCTGGTGTCCTTTCTCCCCGTCTCATGCTCAGGCCTTGGCCGGGCTGGGCCCGGGTTTCAGCAGCACCACTTCCCATCTCTGTGATGGGTAGCTTACCTTATTTCCCGAGCCTCATTTTCCCCATCTGGAAAATGGGAGTAGGGATACCCACCTTGCATGGTAGTTGAGAAGCTGCAAAGTCAAATGGATGTGATGGCCTGAGACCAGTAGACCTCAGACCTGCACGTAGCAGGAGCTCTGCAAATGTTGCTGTTGTTATTAATGGACGGTTGCTCCTGAGTGTGTTTGCTTGGCAAAAGCTCAGTGAAGACGTTCAAATTACTGAAGCTTCTTAGAGCAACTCTGCAACCAGGTCACACTGGCTTCTCCTGAACCCCAAGGTAAAAATCCACCAACCCACAAGCCCATGGCTCTCTCTCCTCCCAGGAGACTCGTGTGTCCAAATTGGAAGATGCCAGAAAGGCTGGTTTCCAAGAACATTTCCCTGGAGGCCAGGCTGGAGTTTCCAGGGACAGTGAGGGTGCCGTACTGCATTTTAGACTGCATCTTGGACTGACCTTTTTGCCAGGCTGACAGCCATGTGTCCCGGTGGAAAAACCCCAGTGTGGAGCCAGGCTGTCCCAGGCCCGAAACCTGGAAGTTCTTCAAGTTTAGGAAAGTAGCTTTGCCTCGATGGGACTCAGTTTCTCTGTTTGGAGGATGGGAACAGTACTGTGCACAGGGAAGCTGTTATGAGGATTAAATCAACTAATATAGGCGGCATGTGGTCACATGGCTGTGCCTCCAGACGGGGATGAGGAATGTGCATTTACGGAGTCTCTTTGATGTGTAAGCTCCTTGCTGAGTGTGAACAACACACAGACAAGTAAGCTATGGATCCCGGCTTCAAGGGCACATAACTGAATATACCACAAATGATGATGTGACCGTCTCTGCTTGGCACTGTTCCTCTCTATGAAAGGTGTGTCAGTGTATGTTGAATATGATTTTTCCATGGAAATAATGATATACTCTGAGATAACATTCATGTCTTGGAGACTGAGGCTTATTCTAATTTGTTTGACTAAGCACGAACACTAAAAGTAACCATCTATAAATGTCTCCTTGGTGTAACAATAATGGTAAAAATACTGTGATAGCAGTATCTCATTTGATCTTTGAAACAGATAAATATCAATAATATCTAATGGGTAGATATTATTGTCCCCATTCTATAGATGAATACACAAAAGTTCAAAAAAAGGGAGTTGACTTGCTTAAGGTCACACAGATCAGAAGAGTCGGGTCTAAAACTTAAACCCAGATCCAACACCTAATCCCTCATCCTTATCACAAAGATGCCGCATGGAACATCCTCAGGAAATGTGTGGCCATCAACAAACCCAGAGGAGCTGGTCAGGAGAGTTTGTCAGTCCACAGATATTAACTGAGCATCTACGACACGCCAGCCTTGCTCTATGCACAGGTTAATTCCTGCCCTTGTGGAGCTTACAGCCCAGTGGGTTAGACAGCCATCCAACAAATAATTAAAATGGATGCTCTTAAGAGGTGCTCTGTACCCCGGCTCATAACCAATGCGCTGAGTAAACCGATGCTCATTTAGCCTTCTGTAAAATGTGATGACTTATCCAAGGGTTTGCTGGTCTGAAGACTAGCAGCCTGAGCCATCCCTGCCCAACCTGGGCTCCACCAATGGGTAGTCTTTGCTCTGGGGCTCCAGTTGGGCTGCCTGAGCCTTTCTCACAGTTGTGCTGTGTCTGAGGCTCTTCCTGCACAGCCTTTCCTCCTTCTCCCTCTCCCTTCCTGATGTCAAACTTGCATCATAGTCTGAAGCCTTTCTCTGCTGAATCCTGCTCCCTCTCTCTTTAACCTGTATGGAAGTTTGCTCCAATAAATCCCATGTATATCTCCTTCCATCTTGGTGCCTGCTTCACAGAGGACCCGGACTCCCTGACTGTCCGCCGAAGTGAGGTTCTCCCTGAGGCCTGATGCATGAGTAGCTAGAAGAGCATCCTTGGAGGAAGGAAGAGGAAGTAATGGCAGCAGAAGGCATGGCTGGTGAGGGAATCGGTTAAAAAATAAATGATTCCATTCCTTTCTGGTGTTCACTATAGGGTGACTCATTTAACCTCTCTGTGCATCAGTTTCATGCCCTGCAAAATGGGAATAATAATATGGATATTACCTCCTTCTTAGGGCTGTTGGATTAAATGAGATAATCCATGCTCTGTGGCTCAGAGCTGTGTCCAGGGGAGGCCGTGGAAGAGCCTCAGCATAGGACCAGGAAGAAGGCCTGCCTGGAGCCCCACAGGGATCCAGACTACCTTACCTTTCTGTGGCTTCTGCAGAGTCTCAAAGAGCCCCCGAAGCTCCTCTTGCAGAAATTAGACCCGGGGCTGGCATAGGACTCTCTGCCCACAAATATGGCCCCAGGGAAAGAGTCTACCTTGTGGGTGTTTTGGCTGGGACGTGTGGTGTCACCATGGCAGTTTGACCATTATCTGGGTCATTTGATCCCAGGAAGCTGCCAAATCAGATAATTTGGGTGGTTTGCCTGTCTCTCTGGATCGGGTGTCCTGAGTAATGGCCCTTGTCTCCACCTGGCCAGGTCCTAGGTAGACAATCCCCCTTTTCAGTGAGCCAGAAAGGAAAGCTGGTTTCAGCTGGTATGTTCAAGGTCAAGGCTTAAGAGAGGATGCTAATTTAGAGGCCTACATTTACCTCCTTCATTATGTGACTTGATCTGTGATGGAACATAGGCTTCAGTAACTAATAAAGGTTGAAAGACTGGAATTGGCAAGTTTTTATATTAAGGAACATTTTTTTTTTTTTTAATGTTGAGCCTTCTTTTAATTTATTTATTTTTATTTTTGGCTGTGTTGGGTCTTCGTTTCTGTGCAAAGGCTTTCTCTAGTTGTGGCAAGCGGGGGCCACTCTTCATCGCGGTGCGCGGACCTCTCACTGTCGTGGCCTCTCTTGTTGCGGAGCACAGGCTCCAGACGCACAGGCTCAGTAGTTGTGGCTCACGGGCCTAGTTGCTCCGCGGCATGTGGGACCTTCCCAGACCAGGGCTCGAACCCGTGTCCCCTGCATTAGCAGGCAGATTCTCAACCACTACGCCACCAGGGAAGCCCAAGGAACATTTTAATTGAAGTGTAATATATGCCCAGAAGTGTACAAATAATAAGTGTACAGCTCATGCATTTCACAAAGGACACACCCATGTCACCAGCACTCAGATCAACAAAAGGAACATTATCAGCCCCTGGAAGCACCTCCCAGCCCACTTCCATCAGCAGCCTCCCACCCAGGTGTAACCACTATTCTGACTACTAGCAGCCTGGTTAGTTTTGCAGTTTTTGAACTTTATATAAATGGCAGCAGACGATATCTTTGGGGCTGGCTTCTTTTGTTCACATTATGTTTGTGACATTCATCTGTGCAATGGTAGCAGCTGTAGTTTGTTCATTCTCATTGCTGTATCATATTCCTTTGAATGAATACAACAATATTTGTCTGTTCTTCGTTGACGGACATTTGAGTTGTTTCCAGTTTGGGGCTATTACAAATAGTGCGATCTAGTTACAGTAAGTGTATTTTTGTGAAGAGTGATGCATGTCTGTGTTTAAAAAAATATAAAGTAGAAAGGAATGAGCTCGTAAACATTCTTCTTCTCAACCTCGTTCATGATGATATCAATATGCTTTGGGATTGGGAGAGGAAGGGGTGAAGCCACACCAGGACAGATCCCCCCTGCCTCTGGGGTCTATGTCTCAGTTTTAGCAGGTCTCACATATGACCATCATCGGTCCCTTGGAAGGAAGTGAGGGTTTCTACAGGTTTCGTAGGAAGAGCTTTGGAGCAGAGACCCCATACCTAACCCAGAGGGGGTCCTCCTCACACAGATGCTCCTCAAATTCTCAAATCTGCCTCCCACGTACCCCACCACCTCAGATGACTTGCTCAACCTCTCCAGTCTCAACCATTTTATCTGCAAAGACAGATTAGAAATGAGTGATCTTGTTAGATGTTTCCAGTTCTCAAATGATTTGAAATTGACTGCTGTTGACAATTAATTATGATATGAACAGTTATTTGCTGAGTGCTTGCCTGGTTTTCAGCGTTTGTATACATTATCTCATTTAATACTTCCAAGGTTTATTATCCCCATTGTAATGTTGAGGAAACTGAAGCTCAGAGAGGCTAAATTCCTTACTCAAGACACACAGCAAATATCAGAACGGGGATAGGAATTAAGCCAGTTCTATTCTAGCCTTCACTCTCAACTGCTGCTTCAGTTTTCTTTTTTTTCCTTTAATGAAATATTTCAGGCACACCAAAAACTGCAGAGAACATTTTCTGTGCATCCACCAAACAATCTCAGAAATAGAACATTAAAAACATAGTTAAAACTCTCTGGAATCCTCCCAGTCCCACTCCCTCCCCCTAAGCAGTGGTAACCTATCCCCTGAATTTGATGTTCATCACCCCCGCATGTGTTTCTATACTTTTACATGTATGCACTCATAAAAATATTCTGAATTGTTTTTCAGACTTTTGAACTTTATTAAATAGTATTATTCTGTCTGTGTCCTTTTGCAACTAGCTTTTTCTTTTCACTCAATACTAATTTTTGAGGTTTATTCATGATGATACGTAGAGTTCTAGTTCATTCATTTTCACTGCTGCATAGTGCCTCCCTTCAAGGATATACCAGAAATGATCCATCCATTCTCCTGTTGATTAGCATTTAGATTCTTCCCACTGCTCTGCCATTAAAAGGTGCCTCAGTATACATTCTTCTACATTTATGTCTCTTTCCCCCTTTTACTGAAATTTTAATGGGTGAATTTTCTTAATCACACCAGGTTTTCTTTTAATCTGTATATATCTGTGGGAATACTGGACAGTTTTATTCATTCATCTATGTCTTCCTGAGCACCTATGTTACAGATTGAATGTTTTTGTCCCTCTAAAACTCACATGTTGAAAGCTAATCCCCAATGTGATAGTATCAGGAAGTGGGACCCTTTGGCAGGTGATTTGGTTATGAGAATTGAGCCCTCAGGAATGGGATTAGTGCCCTTATCAAAGAGACCCCCCAAAAAACCCTTGCCCCCTTCCACCATATGAGAGCACAGCAAGAAGATGGCCATCTATAAACCAGGACATGAGCTCTCACTGGACACTGAATCTACCAGTGCCTTAATCTTGGACTTCCCAGCCTCCAGAACTGTGACATAAATTTGTGTTGTTTATAAGCCACCTTGCCTATGATATTTTTGCTATAGAAGCCCAAATGGTCTAAGACAACCTACCATGTACCAAGCACTGTGTTGGGTGCTAGGCGAAGAGAAGTGGTTAAAAGACACAACTCTTGATCTCTGGGAGTTTGCATGGTTGACCAAGCACCAGTTGCTGTCAGATGAGATGGGAGATGCTGGGAACTCACAGTAGGGCTCTGAATGGTGGGGTCAAGGAGCAGAGAGAGATTCCACGGAAGAAGCAGAAATGCAGGGTGTTAGAGGGAGTGACCAGCCCACCCTGGACGTCGTGCCCAAACTCCTTGCAGTTAGAAGACCTCCTCCATTGTGTATCTGCACCAGGACAAAATCACAGCAACCTTTGCAATTCCCCCTTCTCAACCTTAGTCTCTTTTCCTCACATTAACAGTGATGTGTGAGTCAGTTGCTTAATGCATTAAAAAAAAAAGTCTGACTCTGGGAAACCCACACATGCTTGAATTGGAATTCTGTTCAGAGCCCTAAATGAATGGCATCCTCACATCGCCTTAGATTTGTCCTCTACATCTGGAAACATTATAATAAAAAGGTCACAGTTTATGTGCATAATACATGTACTGTGGGAAACAGTCTATATATGCCTATCATTTAATCCACACAAAATCCTCATTCTCTATTTTTTAAAAGATGAAGCCCAGAGATGTTAATTAATTTACCCAAGGCCACACAGCTAGGAGGTGGCAGAGTTGGGGCTGCATCCCAGGTCGGGCTAACTCCAGCATCCTTCATCTTAACCTTCTGACTTCTGCCAAGATTTGCCTAGCATTTCTGGAGGCAAGTTCTCCTCCTTTCCACGTGAGAAAAATGCCATCAAGTGGGGGGTTACT
This sequence comes from Monodon monoceros, assembly GCF_005190385.1. NCBI lineage: Eukaryota > Metazoa > Chordata > Mammalia > Artiodactyla > Monodontidae > Monodon > Monodon monoceros. The sequence goes on from NW_021703765.1 coordinate 68,721,128, forward strand.
TACCGCCTGACACAGCCCATTCTCTACTCTCATATTCTCTCCATTTGCATCAGCTACTCAGGAAATTAGAGCAAATCCTATTTTTAGATGCTGGGGTCCAAATGACAGTGATGTATGGGTTAGTGGCTCATTTTTATGAAAGTAGCTCAGAGGTGTTACCTCTTCTTATGCTCGGAAACTCTCTTACATCACCGTTCTGATCTTTATCGTTTATTTCAAAGATCGCTTTGTTTATTGCCTCTCTTCTCTGAGTCCTGCAACAGACTTTAGCCAGAAACAATAACATTCTGAGCTGAAATAGATGGCATGGAGAGAGGATGAGACTCTTCTCAGAAACCTGAAACACAGATGATGGCAGGGATAAGCAGAGAGTGGAGCAAGTCCTCCCCTCAAATTAGACTTTGCCCGGTGTTTGAGCCTAGAAGCAGTAGACTGGCCCTTCCTGCCAAAACTAACTGTGTGTTTTAGTCCAAAAAACCCTACAACTTTGCTACTTACTTTTTATAGCTAGTCACCATCTCTTAGTTTCAAAGGCCAGCAAGGGGGCTAAACTATGTTTGTGGGGAGCTCTGGTAACCCTAAGACTTAGGCAAGGAAAGAAAAGAACAGAAGAAGAGGGATGGAGATGATGGGAAGTGAAAGGAACAAATACAGAGTGTTCGATGCATGCCGGCAACAAGTCTAATTTAATCAGTTTCATTCTCTTGTCAATACTGGAAGGGACCTTTATTCCCATTTTACAGATTAGGCAACCGAGGCCAGAGTGGTCAAGCAACTTACTTCAGGGCACACTGCTGGTAACTATGAGGTTAAGATTGCAAGATTTGCAAAATAAAAATACAGGACACCCCATTGAATTTGAATTCCAGATAAACAATGAAAAAAGATTTAAGTACGTCCCATGTAAAATTATAGACTTGTCCTAAAAATTTAACTGGGCATCCTGTCTTTTACCTGGCAACCCTCGCTGAGGTTCAAGCTCAGTGCTTTCCGTTATTTCTCAGGCACTCCTTTACTTTATACATAATACTTTTATATATATTACCGCAGCATATGATTCATGATCATCAGCCAATATTGGTCGAATGCAGCGCTTTGCATCTGTTATTCCACTTGAACCCCTATCATTCTCACAGCACCCCATCAAGTAGGTACAATTATTGTTCCTATTTTCTGGATGAGGAAACCAAGGCTCAGTGAGATACAATAACTTGACCATGGTCACATGGCCAGAAGGTACCATAGCACAGATTTGAACCTGTTTCTGTTTTGCCTAAGGATTGTCACTTAAAAAACAGCTTTTTCAAAAGTTGAATTAACACACATGCAGAAAAATACTCAATATACAAACATAACTTTCAATGACTTATCACAAACATTTGTGTAGGTACCAACTGGATCAAGGGAGAAAAGATGTCCAGCACTCCAGAAAACCCATGCGCTCCCTCCCAGTTACACCGCTCATCCTCCTCAGAGATGCCACCATTCTGGCTTCCAACCTCCAGTTGAGTTTGCCTTCATCCAAACGTTATGTAAGTGAAATCCTATAGGGGTATTCCTTGGTGTCCAGTTTCTATCACTCAACGCTATGCTTGTTGGATTTACCCTGTGGTGTATATCTGGAATCTGGGCCTTTTCATTGCTGTATAGTATTCCACCAGCTATTATACACAGTGAATCCAACCTGTTTTTGTGAACATTTGAGTTATTTGAGATTAGTTTAAAATGTGATAGTTTTAAAAAAACTTTATTGAAGTATAGTTGATTTACAATGCTGTGTTAATTTCTGCTGTACAGCAAAGTGATTCAGTTATACATATATTCTTTTTCATATTATTTTCCATTATGATTTATCACAGAATATTGAATATAGTTCTCTGTGCTATATAATAGGACCTTGTTATTTATCCATCCTATATATAATAGTTTGCATCTGCTAATCCCAGACTCCCAATCCTTCCCTCCCCCACCCCACCTTGTCAACCACAAGTCTGTTCTCCATGTCTGTGAGTCCGTTTGTGTTTCATAGATATGTTCATGTGTGTCGTTAAAACGTGCTGTTGTGAGCAACAAAAATTGCTGTCTGTGAACATTCTTGTAAATGTCTTTTGGTGGACATAAGCATTCATTTCTGTTGGATATATACCTAGAAGTGGAAATGCTGGTCAGAGGCGGGTATATAGTCAGCTTTGGTAGATATGCCACACAATTTTTCAAAGCGTTTGTAGCAATTTACACTCCTAACAGCAGCACATTCAATTTCCAATTGCTCCACATTCTCACCAGCACTTGGGATTGTCAATTTTTGTAATTTTAGTGTAATGGTATCTCCTTGCAGTTTTAATAGGCATGCCCCTGATTTCTAATTAGGTTGAACACCTTTTAATGAGTTCATTGGCTCTCCGAACATCTTCTTTTGTGAAGCCTCTGTCCCAGTTTCTTGAGCGTTTGATTTGGTTTTCTGTCTTTTACTTATTGATTTGTGGAAAGTTTTTTTATAAGTTCTGAATAGGAGCCCATAGTTCTGGGTGTTGGAAATGTCTGCTCCCACTCTATGCCTTGAGTTTTCACTCTCTTACATGGTGTCTTTTAGTGAAGAGAAGCTCTTATGATTTTAATATATGGAATATATCAGTGTTTTCCTTTATGAATAGCGCTTTTTCCCTTGTTTAAGTCTTTTCCTACCCTCAAGGTTATAAAGACTGCCTCTGCTATAGGCTTCTGGAAACTTTGTTGTTTTGCCTTTCATATTTAGATCTACAATGCAATTGGGATTTACTTCTGTATATGGTGTGAGGTAGGGGGATTGGAAAACTCAATACTGTAATGATGGCAAATCTCTTCAAAGTGATATGTAGACTCAATGTCATCCCAATCCAAACCCAACAGGAATTTGTTGTTGTTGTATGAGGGACCTGATAAACTGCTTCTAAAATTAATAGGCAAATTCAAAAGGCCAAGAATATCCAAGATAATCTTGCAGAGAGAATGACGAAAGGACATGTTTTATTGATGTCAAGACTATTATAAAGCTATAGTAATTGAGACCGTGCGATATTAACGTAAAGATAACCAAATCAACCAATGGAACCAAATAGAGAGCCCTGAACCAGTCTACATGCACGTGGGGATATATGCTATATCCAACAAAGGTGGATCCACAGATCAGTGGGGGAAAGACAGTTCTTTCAGTACATTGTGATGGGTCATCCATATGGGGAAAACCAAACTTGTCTCCAGGGCTCCCACTTTTCAGCACTTCACAGTGCCATGGTACTCTGTTCTTATATGCTTGTATGATGACGACAGTAATGATTATAACATCACCATTATATATTTATGATTTTGCCACTCTCAAGGTGCTTTCCAATCTATTATTTTCCCAAAACCCTAAGAAGCAGGCAGGAAAGACATTATTAGTCCTTTCATGGGTGATGAAGCAGAGACTCCAAGGGGTGAGTGACCAACCCAAAGACACTTGCCTAGCACTTGAGCCTCACCTGCTGGATTTCAAGCCTGCGGCTCCTTCCACTTTGTGAGGAGCCCAATTCCCATTCCTAAGGGAGATTAGGGAGGCACAGGAAGAAGTGGGCTTTGGCAGAGGTGGACTGGGAGTGGCTGGAGGTTAATCACACCCTTCTCAGACCCCCTACTATCCTGTAGTGGGCTCCTTGACCAGGTGCCAGTCCCCGGACATTTCCCCAGAGGAGGTTTGTCTCCAGGATAGAGCAGGAGGGTTGTGAGTTGTGGTGGGAAGAGGAGGGCATGGGAAAGGTGCAGAGGGTCTGCCATTTGGAATAATGCTGGCACCCAGTGGTGGGGTGGGCAGAAAAGCTGGGGTTCTGATTCAAGCTCTGCCATGAACTTGCTGTGTGCCTTTGGACAAATGACTTCACCCTTCTGGGCCTCAGTTTTCTGTGACTTCATCTTTAAATGAACCAATTCCAATATTTACCACCTAAGATGTTTGTAAAGAATTAACAGTAATTGTGCCTGTTGCTTAGCAAGGACTCAGCAATTCTTGGCCATCGATACTAGTATTATTCAGATCACTTCTTTCTGATAAAAAGCAATGGCCGCCACTGAGTGAGCATTTATGTGTCTTTTTCTCACGTAAAACTGGAAGCTCAGCCTTAGCAAAGGGTTTATGAGTTGCATTTGCCAAGCCCTCTCCATCTCCTGATACAGAATGGATGATTCTCTTTGTGCCAATCACTTTTACTTGTAGGTATAGAAAAAAGACTGGAAGGAACTACATCAAGATGTTAATAATCATTATCTCTGGGTGATGGGAGTGAGGTTGATTAGCTTTTCTTCATATTTTTAGTGTTTTCTGAATTATCTGCATTAAACAATAATTAATTTTATAATTGGGAAAACAATCGCTCTGATAAAAGAAATGCAGATACGAATTCTTCTTGCTAGTCTCAATGAGGAGTAGTCTGCAAAGGGCCACTTTAAAGCCTCTCCTTGAGTCCCAAGCTTAACAGATAATGGTTTGGGAGTCAGAAAGTCCAGGGTACAAATCCCAGCTCTGCTACTTTCTAGCTGTGCTAAGCCAGGTGAGTCTCTTAACCTCTCTGAGCCCCAGTTCTCTCATCTGAAAGATGAAAATGGAACTAGCTGCCTCCTAGGGTTGTTTTGATGACTTAAGGAGATGTGGTTGAGACTACATAGCCAGGTGTCTGGCATTTAGGAGGCTCTCACTCAGTGGTCGCTCTTCCATGAGATGGGCTCCTTTCCCAGAGTTTCACTGGAGATCCTTTGAAGGCCGGCATTATCTACCATCCCACTCTACAGAGGAAGATACAGAGGTTCAGAGGGGAGACTTGTCCAACATCACAGAACTCGGAAGGAATCTTCTGAAACAGGCTCAGAGAGCATAAGTGATCAGCCAGAGGTCACACGGCTTAAACTTACTGCCTGTGTAGTTTGTAAAACAACAAACTAACACCACCACCCCCCCAAAAAAAAACCAGAGTGCCATTTATTGGGGGTTTACCATTGTGAGGCACCGTGTTAAGCCTCTTGAACAAAACCAGCAGCAACAATAACAAATACTCTGCCGTTTATCGAGTGCTTACTCAATGCCAGGCAGCTTGGCACTTCCCACAATCGTCTCAGTTAATTCTCCAGACAACCCTATGACGTGGGTCTCTAGAGCCCATTTTACAGACGAGGATACTGAGGCTCGGAGGCTGAGGCCCTTGCCCCAGCTCCGCAACAAGCCTGGCACCGGCTCTGCCCAGCTCCCCAGGAGGCTGCGGGAGGGCCAGGTGGCACGCAAGGAGTTAAGCGGTAGGCAGTGCTGTGGCTCCGCGCGGCGGAGCGCGCCGGGCTGAGGCGCGCTGCTGGCGGCGGCGGCGGCGGCGGCGGCGCGGGGAGCTCGGGCTCCGGACGTGAAGTCCGGGGGGGCGAGCGAGGCAGCGAGGGAGGCAGCGAGAGAGAGAAGCGAGGCGGCGGGAGACCCGCGCCCAGCCGCAGCCCGTGCTCGGCGCACAGCGGGCCCGGGCATCCCCGGGCGGGTGCCTGCGCGGGGCCTCGCCTTGGCGCGGGGCACCCGCAGTGCCGCCCGCCAGCCCGCCCGAGCGCCAGGCTCGCAGGAGCCCGGTTTTCACTTCCTCTCGCCTCCGCCCGCCTCCCCGGCTCTCCAGCTGGCGTCGCCAACCGCCTCCTCGTCCCAGGCCACCGCTGTCGCCGCTGCAACCCAGGACGTACACTCTTCCACTTTCCCGCTGGAGGCGCGGAGGATGTCCCTTGCACCACACCCGGAGAAATAGACCCCCGGGCCCGCCAGGAAGAGCCTTGGTGGCGAGAAAGAAAATCCAGTCTCTGCTTTCCTTGATGCCACTGCAGCAGCTGGCAGCTGGGAAGGTGCCCCCAGAGCGGGCGCACGAAGCGGGACGCGGGAGTCACAGAGAGAGAGACCCCAGGCGCCTGCTGGGCTCCCCTGGCAGAGTTTGCAAGTGGCTGAGACCCTCAGGTAAGGGCTGAGGGGCCTGGACCTGTTAGGAGGGCACCATAATGGAGGGGATGCAGAGCTGCTGTGAAAGGATTCCTGTCCCCCATCTGGGCTGCCTGTTCCAGCCACTTCCTGGAGGCTGGGGTTCAGTGCCCAGAGCCAGGTGAGTAAAGAACCCTGAGTGGTGACAGCCCAGCTCTGGGTAGATGACAAACTTTCTCTCCTCTGGCAGAGGGGTGGACGTTCCGGCTCATCCAGGCGTCCTTCCTCCAGGCATCTCACTGGGTCCCCAAGGCAGGCACGTCCAGGGCTTCTCAGGATGAGCTGGGCCAGGGGGAAGGCAGTGGGCCCCTTTCATTTGGTTCATGAATCACCACCTTCTTGGCCAGTTCAGAGTTCTGAGGGAGAAGGAGCTGGACGTGTTTTCAAGTTGACTTTACAAGGTGCTTGTTGGGGGTGATACTCTGGTGAATGAGATTCCCCGTCATTTGGAGCCAGCAGCCAGGGCTGCCCAGGTGATGGGCTCTGTGTAGAGTCCTTTGCAGTCTTGTTTCTGTCCATTCTGGCATGTGTGTGTGTGTGTGTGTGTGTGTGTGTGTGTGTGTGTGTGTACGTGTAAGGAGGAGGAGAAAGAACTGGGGGCGGGGGCCCGTTCAGCCAGATCGCCCCTATCCAAGCCCTTCCAGCAGCCCCAAGCGTCATCACAGGAGCAGAATCACCTCCTTGGCAGAGATACTAGGAGCGGTAGGGAATCACCTCCCGTTCCTTGCAGCTCCTTAGATGAGCAAAAGATTTGGGGGAAGTTTCCTGAGCTGCTCAATGAGACCATTCAGACTGGAGCCTGGGGGAGGTACAGACTTTTACAGAAAAGGGGTTGGAATTGACATTTTGGGTGGAGGCTCCTGGCACTCTCATCCCCAGCTCTGAGGGTGTGGGTACCCCCCACCCAATCCAGGCCCCTTGAGGCTCTGCTGAGCCCAGCACATAGCTCATGAGTTTGGCCAGATTATCTTTCCTTCTAATGAAAAACATACTCCAAAGAGGCCACCTGGTCTCCAAGGATCATTTTGGAGCCACCCCTGTGGTCACAGCCCCCTAGATGGCATCATGCTTCCTCCCTAGGGTTCCAGCCTGGGGCTGGGGTCATATCGATGGACTAGTTGGTCAGTAAGGCAGGCAGTGGAGGTGCTTCTGGCCATGACCTGACAGCTAGATGTATTTCCCTGGCCCTGTGGTCATTCTTGGCGTTTGCCTCTAGGGAATAGCATTGCTGTGTGGTTCCTGGACAGTACTTGAGGCATGAGGTGGGAGTCTGAAGACCTCCTGCCCTTGCTTGGCATTCTGACCTGGGGCCAGGCTAGGAGCTGCTTCTCTAGGCTGCTGGGACCCATGGATTCCTCCAGGGTGTCAGAGGCCAGTACTTGATGTTCTGGGGAAACCCCATCTTTGGGTCAGGAGTTTGAACTTCAAGTCTGCCCTCAATTTGCTATGTGACTTTGGGCAAATCACTAGACCTCTCTGGGCCCATTACTGCTTCTGTAAAATGAAGAAATTTCACGTATCCTCAGAAGTCCCAGTTCAGACACTCTTGTGGCCCTGAGTGATTGTCACAGATGCAATTTTCAGAATCCCAGGAGGCAATGTAATTTAGTGTTTAAGAGATCTAGGACTCAGATCCAACTGAGTTTGACCAGTCACTTCACCCTCCAAACCTCGGTCCCTCCATTGTAAAATGAGGAGTTCATAGTTCCTACTTCAGAAGGGTGTTGGGAGGGCAAACTGAGATGGTGCATGGAAAGTGCTTAGTGTATCTAGTGAGACTGGAGCTACTCGGATGCAGCAGCAAGGCTGTCTGTTTTGGGGTCTTGTGCGCGGGCATCTGGGTGCTGTTATCCCTGGGGAGGCTGGCCCTGTCCTATCTGAGCACCAGGTGATCCTTGACTGAGGAGCAGGGTCCTTGTTCTCTCCAATCACCTGACACCTGCAGTCCCCGCCCCCTCACTGCTTCCTCATAAAAGCGCTTCTGGTCCAGCAGCTCCTAGTGGGGAGCCCCAGGTGGTCTGAGAGGACTGGATGCATCCAGCTGTTGCATTGCCAGAACAACAGGAGATAGAGGTAAGCTGTCCCCACGGCTTCAACTTTGCAGCTGCGTAGGGACCCAGGACCGAGAAGTTCAGTATGTCTGCCCTCCCCAGACTAGGGTTTCTCTGGGACCATGCTAAAACCTCGATGGGGAAGGCAGACCTCATCTTGGCCAACACGGAGTGAGTTAACAGGCATGCAGTCAGGGCTGGGGCAGGAGGAACTCCACCATGTGTTAGCTCGATCTGCGGGCTCGCCTTTCAGGATGCAGAAAATGAACACTTTGCTTTCCTGGCCGAGTAGGATGTGTGTGTCTGTGTAGACACATGTGTGTGAACGTGTGCATATGTATGCATTCTCATGTAGGTATGTGTACGTGTGCGCATGTGAGTATGACTTACATAAAAGCCTTAAGTGTGTGTGGGCACATGTGAGACTAGTGTCAATATGAGAGTGTACTCATGAGATTGCATGTCCATGGATTTATGGGTGGGTGTGTGTGTGCGTGTGCGCGTGCCTATGTGAGTCAGTGTGAGTGTGGGTACGCGTATGCACTTGTGAGTGTTTAAGCAGTTGTATGTATGTGATTAGCTGCACAGATGCAGCTGTGTGTTGTGAGGGTCTGTGTGCTGATCCCTGTGTTTGAGGAGCGGTGCGGGTCGGCCTGGGCGCATGCTTTGGTAGCTGTACGTGCTGTCTGCACATCTGTGTGGGCATCTGTGAGCGCCTGCATGTGTGTGCATGTACACATGTGTGTTCAATGATGTAAGCGTAAACTTACACACGTATCTATCTACATGCTTTTCAATGTACCTTTGTGTCTCTGAATGCATATATGTGCATAGCACTGCACACTTCTCTCTGTGTATGTGTGTGTGACTGTTTGCCATGGTGCAGCCCCTGTGAGTGTCTCTATGTATACGTGTGACTTTCTGAGCATGTGCATCTGAGTGGTAGAGGGTACATTTGATTGTGTCTGCGTATGTGTGTGTTCCTGTGGGTGTGTACCTGTGTGTCTTGCAGTGTTAACTTGTGTATCTTTGCGTGTACACACGTGTTTCTGAGTGTGTGTACCTGTGTGAAGCATTGCATGCTTGGTTGTATCTCTGTGTATATGCATGTGTTTCTCTGGGTGAGTCCGTTGCCGTGTCCATTTGAGTGTGTCTCGGTGTGCACGTGAGTGTCTCTGAACGTGTCTTCCTGGATGTTGCAGTGTGACTTTTGTGCATGTCTCTGTGCAGAAGTTTCTGAACGTGTGTACCTGGGGTGTTGCATTGCATCTTCTTATGAGTCCCTGGGTGTGTGATGTGTGTTTCTGTGTGTGTTTGCCTGTCCGTGGGGCAGTGTAACTTTTGTGCATGTCTCACGTGTACGTGTGCGCTTCTGAGCATGTGCATCTCTGCAGGTGTGTCTGAGTGTCCGCAGGGCTATAAAGTTGTGGGGTGGCGGGGCTGTAAACACAGCCAAGAGCGTCCAAACAGAACACATCTCCGAACCTTTAAAGCTCCTCTTCTGTCTGCTCTGCACCTCTGAACTGTGCTCATGCGTGTACCTTCCGAGTGTTGATTCAGCGATCGGTGGTGCCAGGTCTGAGCAGAGCGTTGGGATGTCGGATGTTCATTTTCCTGAGTGCCTTTGCTCTGAAGCCCGTGCCTTCCTCTGCCTCCAGCTCCTTTGGCCCCCACAATAGCCCACGTCTCCCTCACCAGAAGCCTGCACTTAGGCCAGTCGCTGCACAGACTCACAGATGTTCAGAGCGCAGGTATAATTTTAGGCAGAAGGTCTGAACGTAGGCAGCCTAGGATGCACCAAACATTTCGACAGCAGTTTCTAATTAGGAGCAACTTGTTTTCCTTAAATAAACAAATCAAGTGAGGAAAGAAATTGCCAGAGATGAACGGCTCCCCGGAGCAGGTCCAGATGTTGGGAAGATGGGGATGGGTCCCCACAGACTGCACATGTTACTGCTCAGGGTCTTCCGGATTTTGACCAGGAGCTGCTGAGGCAGGGGCTGCAGAAGCTGGTGAGGAGAGCGGGGCAGTGCAGTGTGGGAACCCTTTTCGAGGTTTGCCTAGTGTTTGGTTATTGGGGTAAATACATCACTGGCCCCAGTTCCTCCCTCCTCCCCGTATCCACGCCGTCAGCCGTGCAGCGCTGCTGTTCTTCCCACTCAAGGGGCAGGCAGGGTTTATGCTCCTGATCCTTCACTTTGCGTTTGGCCATGTGTCTACGTTTGGTCACCGGTGGAAGTGACAGTGTGTCCATTCCAAGCTTAGGCCTCAGGGGCCTTGCATGTTTCTGCCATGGCTGGGAGAAGGGCTCCCCCAGGGTAGCTGCTGCCTCCTCAGCCTGGCCCCAGAATGAACACATGTCAACAGTGTTGACACAGCCTCAGTTTACCACCTTAGGAAATAAAATAAGGAAGGCATGTGCCTTAGTTTGCTCATCTGTAATATGGGAATGATAATAATAGTGCCTTCTTCTAGGGTTGCTATGAGTATTTACTAAGTAAATTCAGCCCATCTGCCCTCTCACCCACCCCCCCGGACACCGTAAAAGTGGGATTTGCCCGAGGTTGCAGAGGGTTGGTGGCAGACCTGAGGTTAGAACCTGAGCCTTCTACATCCCAACCCATGACAGGTCCACAGCCCCTTAGATCCCATGCTACTTTCACATGTGAGCATATTAGTTTCCTGTTGCTGCTGTAACAAATGACCACAAGCACAGAGATGTAAAACAATACAAACTTATTCTCTTACAGTTCTAGAGATCAGAAATCTAAAATGAGTCAGCAGGACTCTGTTCCTTCTGGACTCTCTAGGGGAGAATCCACTTCCATGCCTTTTCCAGCATCTGGAGGCTGCCCACATTCCTTGGCTCATAGCCCAACATCACTCTGACCTCTGCTTCCATTGTCATATCTCCATCTCTGACTTCTGAATCCCCTGCCTCCCTGTAATAAGGACACATGATGACATTGGGCCCCTTGGATAATCCAAGATCATCTCCCCATCTCAAGATCTTTAACTTACTCACATCTGCAAAGTCCCTTTTACCATGTTGGGTAACATTGTCCTAGGTTCCAGGAATTAGGACATGGATATCTTTGGAGGGTAGCTATTTGGCTACCACGGTGAAAAAAGTGAATGAATTATTCCACATTTGTTGATTCAACACATATTTACTGAGTGCTTAGATGCACCAGGCATGAATATTTACTGGGCACCTACCATGTACCAAGGTCTGTCTAGGCCCTGGGGATAAAGTGTTGAGCAAAGAGAGGCCCTGCTGTCCTAGGGGTGATTCCAGGAATGGGAGTTAGAACAAAAATGCATAAATAAATAACTGAATAGCTTCAATTTAAATAGTGATGAGTGCAGTGAGGAAAACACAACAGGTGATGGCGGTGGTGTCTTCTGATAGCCCCTGTTGCGGCCCTCTGCATTCAGGAACCTCCCTCCCCTGCCCCTTCTGGTCTGGGGGTGTTCATGGCCCCTCTCTGTTGCCAGGCCCCAGGGGATGCACTACCCACCCCTAGTGGCTTCCCCACGCTCGGCCCTCCCATCATAACTGTCCTTGGTCACACCGTTGGGGTGAGCCGTCTGTTATTACCTGATGGTCCCTGACTGATACAGGTGCTTTTACGTGCTGGGACGTGTGCTCTGCCCTTTTTGTGTTTCCATTCATTGATCTTTTTTTTTTTAATATACATTTATTTTTGGCTGCGTTGGGTCTTCATTGCTGCGCGCGAGCTTCCTCTAGTTGTGGCGAGGGGGCTACTCTTCATTGTGGTGTGCAGGCTTCTCATTGCGGTGGCTTCTCTTGTTGCGGAGCATGGGCTCTAGGTGCGCAGGCTTCAGTATCTGTGGCATGTGGGCTCAGTAGTCGTGGCTAGTGGGCTCTAGAGCGCAGGCTCAGTAGTTGTGCACAGGCTTTGTTGCTCCACGGCACGTGGGATCTTCCTGGACCAGGGATCGAACCCATGTCTCCTGCATTGGCAGGTGGATTCTTAACCACTGCACTACCAGGGAAGTCCCACTCATTGATCTTTATAACATCCCTCCGAGGAAGATGCTCTATTATTCCTTTCTCAGGTAATATAGCCATGTTCATAGCACCGTTATTCACAATGGTGGAAAAGTGGAAGCAACCCAAGTGTCATCGGCATGGGATAAACAAAATGTGGTCCATCCACAAGTGGAATATTATTCAGCCTTAAAATGGAACAAAATTCTAACACATACTACAACAAGGATGAACCTTAAGGATATTATGCTAAGTGAAATACACCAGACACAAAAGGACAAATACTGTATCATTCCACGTGTACAACATTCTTTTCTTTTTTTAATTTTTTATACAGCAGGTTCTTATTAGTTATCTATTTTATACATATTAGTGTATATATGTCAATCCCAATCTCCCAGTTCATCCCACCACCCATCCCACTTTCCTCCCTTGCTGTCCATATGTTTGTTCTCTATGTCTGTCTCTATTTCTGCCTTGCAAACCAGTTCATCTGTACCATTTTTCTAGATTCCACATATATGCATTAATATACGATATTTGTTTTGCTCTTTCTGACTTGCTTCACTCTGCATGACAGCCTCTAGGTCCATCCACGTCTCTACAAATGACCCAGTTCTGTTCCTTTTTATGGCTGAGTAATATTCCATTGTATATATGTACCACATCTTCTTTATCCATTCATCTGTCAGTGGGCATTTAGGTTGCTTCCATGACCTGGCTATTGTAAAGAGTGCTGCAGTGAACATTGGGGTGCATGTGTCTTTTTGAATTATGGTTTTCTCTGGGTATATGCCCAGTAGTGGGATTGCTGGATCATATGGTAATTCTATTTTTAGTTTTTTAAGGAACCTCCGTACTGTTCTCCATAGTTGCTGTATCAGTTTACATTCCCACTAACAGTGCAAGAGGGTTCCCTTTTCTCCACACCCTCTCCAGCATTTGTAGTTTGTAGATTTTCTGATGATGCCGTTTCTAACCAGTGTGAGGTGATACCTCATTGTAGTATTTTTTTTTTTTTTTTTTTTTTTTTGGGTACGCGGGCCTCTCACTGTTGTGGCCTCTCCCATTGTGGAGCACAGGCTCCGGACGCGCAGGCTTAGCGGCCATGGCTCACAGGCCTAGCTGCTTCGTGGCATGTGGGATCTTCCCGGACCGGGGCACGAACCCGTGTCCCCTGCATCGGCAGGTGGACTCTCAACCACTGCGCCACCAGGGAAGCCCCCTCACTGTAGTTTTGATTTGCATTTCTCTAATAATTAGTGATGTTGACCAGCTTTTCATCTGCCTCTTGGCCATCTGTATGTCTTCTTTGGAGTAATGTCTATTTAGGTCTTCTGCCCATTTTTGGATTGGGTTGTTTGTTTATTTAATATCAAGCTGCATGAGCTGCTTATATATTTTGTAGATTAATCCTTTGTCCATAGATTCGTTTGCAAATATTTTCTCCCATTCTGAGGGTTGTCTTTTCGTCTGTTTATAGTTTCCTTTGCTGTGCAAAAGCTTTTAAGTTTCATTAGGTCCCATTTGTTTATTTTTGTTTTTATTTCCATTACTCTAGGAGGTGGGTCAAAAAAGATCTTGCTGTGATTTATGTCAAAGAGTGTCCTACGTTTTGCTCTAAGAGCTTTATAGTGCCTGGGGTTACATTTAGGTCTTTAATCCATTTGGAGTTTGTTTTTGTGTATGGAGGTAGGGAGGGTTCTAATTTCATTCTTTTACATGTAGCTGTCCAGTTTTCCCATCACCACTTATTGAAGAGACTGTCTTTTCTACATTGTATATCCTTGCCTCCTTTGTCATAGATTAGTTGACCACAGGTGCGTGGGTTTATCTCTGGGCTTTCTATCCTGTTTCATTGATCTATGTTTCTGTTTTTGTGCCACTACCATACTGTCTTGATTACTGTAGCTTTGTAGTATAGTCTGAAGTCAGGGAGTCTGATTCCTCCAGCTCCGTTTTTTTCCCTCAAGATTGCTTTGGCTATTCGGGGTCTTTTGTGTCTCTATACAAATTTTAAGATTTTTTGTTCTAGTTCTGTAAAAAATGCCATTGGTAATTTGATAGGGATTGCATTGAATCTGTAGATTGCTTTGAGTATATAGTAATTTTCAAAATGTTGATTCTTTCAATCCAAGAACATGGTATATCTCTCCATCTGTTTGTGTCATCTTTGATTTCTTTCATCAGTGTCTTATAGTTTTCTGAGTGCAGGTCTTTTACTTCCTTAGGTAGGTTTATTCCTAGGTATTTTATTCTTTTTGTTGCAATGGTGAATGAGGTTGTTTCCTTAATTTCTCCTTCTGATCTTTTGTCATTAGTGTATAGGAATGCAAAAGATTTCTGTGCATTAATTTTGTATCCTGCAATTTACCAAATTCATTGATTAGCTCTAGTAGTTTTCTGGTAGCATCTTTAGGATCCTCTATGTGTGGTATCATGTCATCTGCAAACAGTGATAGTTTTACTTCTTCTTTTCCAATTTGTATTCCTTTTATTTCTTTTCCTTCTCTGATTGCCATGGCTAGGACTTCCAAAACTATGTTGAATAATAGTGGTGAGAGTGGACGTCCTTGTCTTGTTCCTGATCTTAGAGGAAATACTTCCAGTTTTTCACCATTGAGAATGATGTTTGCTGTGGACTTGTCGTATATGGCCTTTATTATGTTGAGGTAGGTTCCCTCTATGCCCACTTTCTGGAGAGTTTTTTTCATAAATGGGTGTTGAATTTTGTCAAAAGCTTTTTCTGCATCTATTGAGATGACCATATAATTTTTCTTCTTCAATTTGTTAATATGGTGTGTCACATTGATTGATTTGCATATATTAAAGAATCCTTGCATCCCTGGGATAAATCCCACTGAATCCTTTTAATATGTTGTTGGATTCTGTCTGCTAGTATTTTGTTGAGGATTTTTGCATCTATATTAATCAGTGATATTGGTCTGTAATTTTCTTTTTTTGTAGTACCTTTGTCTGGTTTTGGTATCAGGGTGATGTTGGACTCATAGAATGAGTTTGGGAGTATTCCATCCTCTGCAATTTTTTGGAAGAGTCTGAGAAGGATGGGTGTTAGCTCTTCTCTAAATGTTTGATAGAATTCACCTGTGAAGCCCTCTGGTCCTGGACTTTTGTCTGTTGGAAGATTTTTAATCACAGTTTCAATTTCATTACTTGTGATTGGTCTGTTCATATTTTCTATTTCTTCCTGGTTCAGTCTTGGAAGGTTGTGCTTTTCTAAGAATTTGTCCATTTCTTCCTGGTTGTCCATTTTATTGGCATGGGTTTGCTTGTAGTAGTCTCTCAGGATGCTTTGTATTTCTGCGGTATCTGTTGTAACTTCTCCTTTTTCATTTCTAATTTTATTGATCTCCCTCTTTTTCTTGATGAGTCTGGCTAAAGCTTTATCAATTTTGTTTATCTTCTCAAAGAACCAGCTTTTAGTTTTATTGATCTTTGCTATTGTTTTCTTTGTTTCCATTTCATTTGTTTCTGCTCTGACCTTTATGATTTCTTTCCTTCTGATAACTTTGGGTTTTGTTTGTTCTTCTTTCTCTAGTTCCCATAGGTGTAAGGTTAGATTGTTTATTTGCGATTTTTCTTGTTTCTTGAGGTAGGGTTGTATTGCTATAAACTTCCCTCTTAGAACTGCTTTTGCTGCATCCCATAGGTTTTGGATCATCGTGTTTTCATTGTCATTTGTCCATAGGTATTTTTTTATTTCCTCTTTGATTTCTTCAGTGATCTCTTGGTTATTTAGTAACGTAGTGTTTAGCCTGCATGTGGTTGTGTTTTTACATTTTTTTCCCTGTAATTTATTTCTAATCTCATAGTACTGTGGTTGGAAAAGATGCTTGATATGATTTCAATTTTCTTAAATTTACCGAGGCATGATTTGTATCCCAAGATGTGATCTGTCCTGGAGAATGTTCGTGTGCACTTGAGAAGAAAGTGTAATCTGCTGTTTTTGGATGGAATGTCCTATAAATATCAATTAAATCTATCTGGTCTATTGTGTCATTTAAAGCTTGTGTATCTTATTAGTTTTCTGTCTGGATGATCTGTCCATTGGTATAAGTGAGGTGTTAAAGTCCCCCACTATTATTGTGTTAATATAGATTTCTTCTTTTATGCTGTTAGCATTGGCCTTATGTATTGAGGTGCTCCTGTGTTGGGTGCATATATATTTATAATTGTTATATCTTCCTCTTGGATTGATCCCTGGATCATTAGGTAGTGTCCTTCCTTGTCTCTTATAGCATTCTTTATTTTAAAGTCTGTTTTATCTGATATGAGTATTGCTACTCCAGCTTTCTTTTAATTTCCATTTGCATGGAATATCTTTTTCCATCCCCTCACTTTCAGTCTGTATGTGTCCCTAGGTCTGAAGTGGGTCTCTTATAGACAGCATATATATGGGTCTTGTTTTTTTATCCATTCAGCAAGCCTGTGTCTTTTGGTTGGAGCATTTAATCCTTTCACTTTCAAGGTAATTATTGATATGTATGTTCCTATTACCATTTTCTTAATTGTTTTGGGTTTTTTTTTTTTTAGGTCCTTTTCTTCTCTTGTGTTTCCCACTTAGAGAAGTTCCTTTTAACATTTGTTGTAGAGCTGGTTTGGTTGTGCTAAATTCTCTTAGCTTTTGCTTGTCTGTAAAGCTTTTGATTTCTCTGTCGAATCTGAACGAGACCCTTGCCAGGTAGAGTAATCTTGGTTGTAGGTTCTTCCCTTTCATCACTTTAAATATATCATGCCACTCCCTTCTGGCTTGTAGAGTTTCTGCTGAGAGATCAGCTATTCACATTATGGGAGTTCCCGTGTATGTTGTTTGTCATTTTTCCCTTGTTGCTTTTAATAATTTTTCTTTTCTTTAATTTTTGTCAATTTGATTACTATGTATCTCAACGTATATCTCCTTGGGTTTATCCTGTGGGAGACTCTCTGCACTTCCTGGACTTGGGTGGCTGTTTCCTTTCCCATGTTAGGGAAGTTTTCAACTATAATGTCTTCAAATATTTTCTCAGGTCCTTTCTCTCTCTCTTCTCCTTCTGGGACCCCTATAATGAGAATGGTGGTGTGTTTAATGTTGTCCCAGAGACCTCTTAGGCTGTCTTCATTTCTTTTCATCCTTTTTTCTTTATTCTGTTCCGTGGCAGTAAATTCCACCATTCTGTCTTCCAGGTCACTTATCCGTTCTTCTGCCTCAGTTATTCTGCTATTGATTCCTTCTAGTTTATTTTTCATTTCAATTATTGTATTGTTCATCTCTGTTTGTTTGTTCTTTAATTCTCCTAGGTGTTTGTTCTTTAATTCTTCTAGGTCTTTGTTAAACATTTCTTGCATCTTCTCAGTCTTTGCCTCCATTCTTTTTTCGAGGTCCTCGATCATCTTCAGTATCGTTATTCTGAATTCTTTTTCTGGAAGGTTGCCTATCTCCACTTCATTTAATTGATTTTCTGGGGTTTTATCTTTTCCTTCATCTGGTACATAGCCCCTCTGCCTTTTCATTTTGTGTATCTTTCTGTGAATGTGGTTTTCATTCCACAGGCTGCAGGATTGTAGTTCTTGTTGCTTCTGCTGTCTGCCCTCTCTATACAACATTCTTAAAGTAGTCAAATTCATAGAGACAGGAAGTAGAATGGTCATCGCCAGGGTTGGGGGAGGGGGAAATGGGGAGTTCGTGTTTAATGGGGTACAGTTTCCATTTGGGAAGATGACAAAGTTCTGGAGATGGACGGTGGTGATGGTTGTACAACAATGTGAATGTAATTAGTGCCACTAAACTGCATGCTTAAAAATGGTTAATGTAGAAAATTTTATTTTACGTATATTTTACCAGAATAAAAATAAATAAATAAGTTAAAAGTCTAGAGAGGCTGGGATTTGAACCCGGGTCTGACCCTAGAGCCTGTGTTCCTTTCTCCGTACAGTATGGTCTCAGCCCCGAAGCACCATGCACACCCAAAGGTGGGTGTGCAAGCAGATTTTGAAACAACCTGGGAGAATATGGGATGGGGCTTTGGACGCAGCAAAGGGAAGACCCCCAGTGTTGAGGAGCCCATGGCACGCTGGTACCATGCACTCCCTTTCACCAAGGTTTACCCATTGGTCTATTGGACAAATTTCTATTGAGCACCTACTGTGTGCCAGACCCTGTGGAGATGGTGGAGAGAAAAACAAGATACTAACCTGCATATAATTCCTTGAAGTAACTGCCAGGAAGGAAGGTCTCTGACACTGGGGGTGCACAAATTAGGGCCTTTGAAAGGAAGACTTCCTCGAGAGAGAAAAATGTGCTGGGCTCTGAAGGATGAATAGGATCCATCAGGTGAAAAAGGTTGGGAAGATAGCAGAACCAGCATGTGCAAAGGTCCTGAGGTGAGGAAAGTGGCATGAACCAAAGGCTTCTCGATTGTAGAAGAGTTGGTACACTGTCAAGCAGACAATTCTCAGGGCCTTGCCAGCCCCATAAGTGTTTTGCTCTTTATCCTTCCAGCAGTGGGGAGCCTTGTAAAGGTTTTAAGTACAGTGAGTGAAATGAGTCTGTTAAACCCTGACCAGAACAATAAGAAGAAACCACACCCCCACGTGAGGTGGGAGCCCGTTGAAATCCCCACAAAGAAGGAGCTGGGTGGACAGCAGTGATTTCAGGATTTTAGCTTCATTATGCAAAATACACAGCTTTCCAGGGGAGAGGTGAGCTTTGGCAAAAAGAGTCAACAAATTAGTTTTTTAATCTGCTTTAAGTTGCTGAAATGCCTTTGTCTTCCTTCCATTGTCACCTGATGGCCCGTGGGCTATTTTAACTTTAATCAGAGAATTTTTTTTTAATTAAGGGAGTTTTTTCCTTTTGAAAAGCAAGTCCCAGCTGTTTTGATAAGATAGAATTAAAAATGGCATGGGGGAAATGCCACAGAAAGCTTTGATTTTTCTCCTTATGGCATCTGAACTGATTTAAATAATAATTATATATTTTATTTTGATGCAGCTTCTCCTCAGCCCTTCCTGGCCTCCCCCAACACACCACAGTGTACCAGTAGCTCTGAACACAGGCTGTTTCTAAAATCCCCAACTCTTGGCTCCTAGAGACAGAGGGACAGCCCTGTAAGAAACCAAGATTTCTGACCTAACAGCTTTAGGTTTAGGGGAAAGCTTGCTCGCATCCAAGCGCTACCAATTCACAGCTGTGTGGCTTTGGATAATTTATTTCAATCTCCTTAGCTTCCAATTACTCATATGTAAAATGGAAATAATGATAGTATTTATATTCGTGGGATTCTTCTAGTTGTAAGTGACAGAAAATCCAGCGTAAATATCATTACACTCTTATTCTCAGGCATAAAAGGGACTATATTGGTTCATGTAACTGGCAACTAGCTTCAGGTTTGGCAGGATCCAGGACTTTGACAGAGTCTCAGGGCATTCTCTCACTTTTTCTCTCTCTCTCGCCGTCCTTCCCAGTCTCTTGACTCTCCTTTTTCTCTGTAGTGGGCTTCCTTCTCCAGCTGGCTCTGGCTATCTTCATCTGTGCACAAATGCCTACCAGTAACTCCATGATTACATGGTGTCGGCTGCAAGCCCTGTTCCCACAAGTCCTGGAATTGAGACCTTGTAGGTCTCCTGGAATCAGAGAAATGGACTATGCTGTTCAGTCAGATGGGGGTCATATGACCACCTTGGATCCTCCTGGTGGGGAGGGTGTGAATCAACCTTTGTGGTTTCCTGAACCACAAAGACCAAAAGTGGGAGTAGGATGGGTCCCCAAAGGAAAATCAGGACCCAGTTAACTTAAGAAGAGGAAGTAAATGCTGGTCACACTAAAATGACCTATTGGCAGTCCTCATCTCAGAGGGTTGTTGTGAGGTGAAGATTAGATGATATTGATCATGCCAGGTACTTAACACTGACCCCGGCATGCAGTATACTCAGTAAATGTTATTACTACTACTACTACTACGGCTACTGCTACGATGTTATTATTAGCATGGTGATAATATAGGCCAGGGAGGGGCTCTTCAAGTATTCAGGGCTATGGGAGACACCCATGACCAGAAGACTCAACCTGGACATCCCATTGGCCCCTATGAACCTTGGACCTGTCACTTCCCTTCCGGTTTTGGTTGCTAAAAGCCATCATCCCCTAACAAACCACACCTCATGGATCACTTCACTGGCTAAAAGCCGTGATGGCTCAAAGGATGCAGGGAGTGGACACAAATCCAGATGCCTCCAGGGGTAGGTGGGTCCCTTAGGAGCGAGACAGAGCAGAGGGTCAGTGGTGAACCAGAAACCAAGTGGACCATCTACTGGGAGCATCCACTCCCACCCCAGCCCACTGTCTCCCCACAAGAACAGAGCCCAGGTGGCCACATCTCTCAAGGATTTTTTCCAAGAAGACTCCAAGGTATTACACAAAATCTCTGTGGTTGTAAATGTTGGTCACCAATTCAGGCGATTTTGAAACACAGGATAGACCAAACAAGCATGTCTGTGGGCTCAGCTGGGCCTCTGCTGTAGAGCCAGGTCTCCCCCATCTGGGGGACACGGAGCCTGTTCTTTCTGAACCACAGTGAGCACATGTTGGGGATGCCCTTGGAAAACACACCAGCCCATTGTTTTGAATCAGTTTGTATGCTGCATGCCGTCAGCATCCCCTTGGATGACCACTGGAAGACCTTTTTATTCTGAGCTGCACCATTTGTAATAGGCTCCGTGGATCGGATTCAGTGAGAACGGCTGCTTAGAAGCAGTTCATTTTGCTGCCTGAGATTATTGAGGTTCTCTCTGATTTCCTGCTTCACTCTATTGATTTCCTGGGATAAAACTTCCTCTGCAGAGGCTGCGAAGGTAATTCAGCTGCCATCCCTCCATGTGAGGGAGGGTTGGATCCTGGCTCTCCCATCCCACTTCCTGCTGTGTGACGCAGGGCAAATCACTCCACCTCTCTGAGCCTTGGTTTTCTCATCTGCAACCTGGGGGGTCATCATAGCTCCTGTCTCCTGAGAGGGTGTCGGGCACATAGCAGGTACTCACCAACCTTAGCTCCTCCTGTAAAACTCCAGCCCCAGCAGCCTGGTGAAAGGGAGATAGAGGCTCATGCTCCTTGTATGTACTTAGCACCCTCTCTATGGCAGACCCTTTCAAAGCATAGTCCCCTTCTTTTACTCACAGCAGCCCTGAAGCTTGTGGCTTTACATCACTCTCCTTTTTTACAGATGAGGAAACTGAGTCTCTGAGAGGTGAAGGGATCTGCCCAAGGTCACACAGCTAGGACATGGTGGAGCTGAGACTTGGACTTCAGTGTGCCTGAATCCAGTAGTCCTGCCTCTTGAGAGGGGCCCTACCTTCTAAGTCAACCAGCTGCATTCACACTAACCCATGGGCACCAAGGACCCCTTTGTAGTGGAATCTAGACCCAACTCTGCTATTAACTTGCTGTGTCACCTCAGGAGACTTTCTTGATCTCTCTGGGCCTTTGTTTTCTCAGCTCCTTAAACTCACGTTGCTCCCTTCCACCTCAGGGCCTTTGCACATGCCGTGCCATCCGCCCAGCATACATCCCTCTCCACCTCCACCCCTCTTTACCTGGTTAATTGCAACTCCTCCTTAGGGTCTTGGGTGAAGCATGACTTCTGAGAATTCCTCTGGGGCTCCCCTGGGCCAGGTCAGACCTCCCCTGCTGTGTACTTGACAAGATTCATCTCTTTCCTTCAGGGTTTGTGATTACAGCTCTGTGTGATGATTTAACTAACCTGTGTCACCTCTGCCAGACTGCCCACTTGAGGGGGGTCTGGAAGCCAGTTAGCACCGTTCCTATGCTCACACTCCAAGCCTGCCACATACATACAGCAAAACGCTGTGGTTATTAACTGAAATTTAAAAAGAGCTCTTAGGACCCTCAGATGCTGCTGATAGGAGTGTGAATTAGTACAACTGCTTTGGAAAACTGCTTGACCATATTTTCTTAAATGGCATGATACATCCTCTAATCTGCTATTCTACTTTGAGATATACACTCAATAGAAATGAGTATATATGTTCTTTTTATATATGTTGTAGTCATAAGTGTGAGAAACCAGAAACTACCCAAATGTCCATTATGGTAGAATAGACAAGTAAAATGAGCTTCCATCATAACATGGAATAGTACACAGCAACAAAAATGGACAGGCTACAGCTACATGCCACAGAGGGATGGATCATGCGAAAGGAATGCCTAGCAAAAGAAGCCAGACACAAAAGGGCATATACTATACAATATTAATTACAGAAAGCTCAAAATAGAAGCCAGAGTTTAGGAATGCGTGCATGCTTGGTGAAAGCATTATAAAGAAAAACAGGGAAGAAATAGGATGGTTATGATCTTGGGTGAGGAAGGGAGGGGGGTGATTTAAAAAGAGCACAGGGCTTCCCTGGTGGCGCAGTGGTTGAGAGTCCACCTGCCGATGCAGAGGACACGGGTTCGTGCTCCGGTCCGGGAGGATCCCACATGCCACGGAGCGGCTGGGCCCGTGAGCCATGGCCTCTGAGCCTGCGCTTCTGGAGCCTGTGCCCTACAACGGGAGAGGCCACAACAGTGAGAGGCCCGCGTACCACAAAAAAAAAAAAGAGCACAGAAGGGGCTCTGGGGTGCTGGCCAGGTTCTGTTTCTTGCCCTGGAAGGTGGTTACATGGGTGTGTGTTCACTGTGCAATAATTCATCAAATTGTACATCTTTGTTTTATGTTTTCTTTTGTCTGTGGGTCATGGGTTCCATGGAAAGACCCCCTATGTCCCCCACCACCACCACAGATAATACCTCTGGGGGGACTCCATCTGGACCACCCTGCTTTGGTTTATGCACAGAGAACATCTCTGCTATCCTGTTTAAACAAGTTTTTTTCTACTTTCAGCACAAAAAAGTCATATGTGGTGTGGGATGTGCCCCTCTCTGTCCTATAAGGCCACAGGGGTCCAAATTTACATGTGCAAAAACAACCCAGTAACTTTTTGTCTTAACACAGAGGCCACCAGGCCAGAGGACACAGTTAGCCCCTTTTTCTCAGACTGTGATAAGCAGGGGGGCTGGAGGGCAGGGGAGTTGATGGCCCTAGAGGAAAATAAAAAAGAAACTACGAAAGAAAGAGAAAAATAAAACCTGAGAAGCATTTTCAAGTTTCTAGCTTTTCAGGCTACCAAAAGATGGGGGATCAGCTGTCCTGGATGGAGGGTCAGATAACAGGGCTGGGCCAGGAAAAAGAACGAGGACGTGGAGCTCCGAGGTGGGGCAGCTGAGTGCCAGACCCAGGGTGGGCTGGCCTCCAATCCAGGAGAATTAGGTTGGTGGACTCACTGCTCCAGATCTTTTCCTACCACCCTGACCTCCATTTCTGTGCAGACAGGAGGGTGGGCCTGGACCCTACTCTTGAACCTGGGCCCTAGCTGGAGAGCAGAAACACCGTGATTTGTAATGGTCCTGAGCTTGAGGCAGGATATACCAGGTCTGCCAGGGGCTTCCAGAAGTCTGGCTGATGGTTTTGGATTATTAACTCCTTGACAATGAACTTCATCCATCCATTTAGGAAACATTTGTAAGTCTCCTACTTAAGATTCATTAAACAAATATGAATTGCGCTTACCTTGGGCTGGACTCTGCTAAGCATCAGGGATAGAATTAGAGTGACCAGCTGGTTTTGGTTTGCCCGGGATTTTCCCGGTTTAAGCACTAAACATCTAAGTGTCCTGGGAACCCCTCAGTCCCAGGCAAACCTGGATTGCTGGTCCATGGTGAGCAAGATTCTGACGCCTGACCTCACAGAGCTCACAGCCCAGTGCAGGAGGCAGGGAATTACAAACCAGCACATCAGTGTTTTGGTGGAGGATGCATGGGGGCTGTGAAAGCCCAGAGGAGGTCTCTCATCCAGTGGAGGGTTTCCAAGAGGGCTTCCTGGAGGAGGTGACATCTGAACCAAGCCCTTCAAGAGGAGTAGGGTCAGGCAGGGCTGAAGGATGGGGGAGGGAGGAAGGCAGTGTTCCTGACGGGAGAGAGAGGTGAGAGGCTGGTGTGTTTATGGAGGTGAATCAGGTGAACTGTGGCTGGAGGTAGAGAAGAGTAGGGCTGGCGAGAGGGCTAGGGGATCTGGAACGGTAGGTCATGGATGACCTTTTGGGTCTGGGTGGTACCCACCGGGCATTTGGGAAACCTGGGTGGGGGTGGATCAAATTTCTATGTAAAGGTTGCCCGGGCTGCTGTATGGAGGGGGAACTGGCAGTGGGAGGTGCGGGTAGGGAGGGGTTAAGCATGGCTATAAAGAGACTGTTGGGCAGGGCTGTTCATTAATCCTTCCACATGCTCAGGCCAAAAGCCTCGGAGTCACCTTTGTGCTTCATCTCCTGCGCCACATATGGCTTTCAATAAATGCAGCCCCTTCTCACCACCTCCATCCCCATTCCTGGCATCCCGCACCCTTTTTCTGCTTTTTCTCCACAGCTCCTATCACCTTCTAATCTACCATATGATTGACATATTTATTTGTTTACGCTCTGCTTCTTCCCTCAAGAGCAAGGTTTCTCAGCCTCGGAGCTGCTGACATTTTGGATCAGATAATTCTTGTTGGTGCTGTCCTGGGCATTCTGGGTAGTTTTTGGAGCATCCCTGGCCTCCATACCCACTAGATGCCAGTAGCATCTCCTCCCCAGGAGGTGACAACCAAAAGAAACGTCTCCAGACATTAGCCAGTGTCCCTGGCAGGGGAAGGGAGCAACACCACCCCAAGTTGAGAACTACCGCACAAGAATTTCCATTCTGTGAGCGCTGGGATTTCTGTGTCCTTCATCATTGTTTCCCCGGTGCCTAGAATGTGAAGCTTGGCTCGTTCATAGTGATGCTCACTGAATGTTCGTTGAATGAATGAGTGAGTGTCAGACGATGGGGGCCTGAGCAAGGGAAGGGTTTGGGAGATAGTGAAGTGAATGGATCAATAAATAGAACTACCATTGTATTTATTATGGCGATGATCCCAGCCCTTTTCTTTATCCTCTCCGGAGCTCATATTCCTTTCATCATATGACAGAGGACGGTCAGAAAGGTTAAGTGATGTGAGTAAAAACCCTGCAGGAATGAGTGGTGGAACCATGTTTGAATCCAGGTCTTTAGGAATCAAGTTCAGAGTCTTTTCAAGTGTCAGATACTGTTATATAATAACAACTGCTGTTTATTGAGCACTTGTTACATGCCAGGCACTGTGCTTTGGATGGATCGCCTCGTTAAAGCCTCTAACAACATCGTGAGATGACTACGTCATCCTGTTTTTACAAGTGGGGATTGTGAGGATCAGGGAGGTGGAGTGAGTTGCCCAGAGTCACACAGCCAGGAGTAGAGCAGACCTGTCTGACACAGGAGTCTGAGGCTGACTCCCAAGCAGGAGTCAAGGCTGCACAACCCCTCCCCCCTCACACTTTAGGTAATGGCATCACCCCAAAGTGCTTTTCCTTTCCCTCTTGTCTGCGAAGGAGAAATGATCAAAGGATTCCCACTGACATGTTAAGTATCAAGGCTGCATTTCAAAGTGCCCTACAAGGAGACTTCGTAAATCTCACAAAGCCCCCTGGCCATGTGAAACCTCTTCCTCCTTAACCTAGATCTCCTGGCCTGGCTGCACTGGTCTGATGTGGAAGGCTGTGCTCTTAACCACTCTGCTCTCCTTCCCCTCTGATCAGACAGATTTCAAATAAATAATTTCAGGGAAGCATCATGAACGTTTCCAAGGGGAAAGGCTGGCGTATTATGGGAACCTAAAGGAAGGAGACTCAGTTTATTTCAGGGGTTCAAGAGGGGCTCTCCAAGGAAGAGATGTGGATATGGGGATGGGAAGGATGAGTGGGAATCTATTCAAGGAAAGGCTCCTTCAGACAAGGAGATGGAGTGTCGCATCCTGCATCCTGCATCCTGCATCCGGTCCGCCTGTAGCTCCGAAGCAGAAGAGGGAGGAGGTGATGCAGAGAGGAGTGGGCGGGCCCTGGGTGCAGTAGGTGCGTGCTTGGGAACGGGTCCTGGTCCTCACTTTGGCCTTCCCTTCGGCAGGCTCTTTGCCCATCCCATCCTGACCCATCCTGGGTCCAGAAGCAACACAGACAGCCCCCTCTTGGAAGTCAGGCCCCGAGCCCAGTGTGTCTAGCTGTGGCCAGGCCGAGTGGGCACGCTGGGCAGACCTCCGTGAGAAGCTCTTAAGAAAAACCCGTTGTTGGAGTCATGAACTAGCCTCCTGCTGCAGCGGCGGGAAGGTCTGACGTCTGACTCTGGGTCCTCGCCTCATAAACCCTCCTTTGACCTGAGTTTCTCCTGAGATCGGGGCTCCTGGCCCCTCCATGGTGCTGTTCCTTCTCATCCCGCCCCCAGGGCTCAGCCTCTGCTCCGCTGGGGCCCAGTGTCCACATTCTTCAAGGCTCCTCTGACTGTTCTTCACCGTATCACACACCATCTCCTAGGATTCTTGCTCCGACGAGGTCCCACTTATTGGTTTACTGGTCTAACTACTGACCTGCCATCTACAGCAGCGTTTCTCCACCTCGGCCCTGTTGGCATTTGGGGCTGGAGAATTCTTGGTTGTGGGTGCTGTCCTGTGTGCACTGTAGGATTGGAGCACTGTCCAATGCCAAGGACACCTTCCCCTTTGACTGTGACAACCAATGTCTCCAGGCATTGCCACATGTCCCCTGGGGACAAAATCGCCCCCAGTTAAGACCACTGGTTTAGATCAGTCATAATGCGTTCCCTGAGAATTGGCAAATCGCTTCCCCCTTCGAAAGATAGGGGTTCTGTTAGCCAAGTAGAGGGAAGGGGATATATATAAGGTACATAAGAGTGTATGCTACACACACTGCTGTAGAGAGTTTCTTTCTTTTCCTTCCTCACCCCCCCCCACACCCCCGCCTTCCTTTCTTTCACATTCCAACAAAACCTTCTTTACATTATTTACAAACACGGGCAGCTGGATCTGGGATTTGACCCTGTGGGTGCAGTTTACAGACTTTTGGAATAAAACAAACAAACAAAAAACAAAAAACCTCTCTTCGTTGAGGTAAAGTGTCCCCTTTAAGGCAGGCACTGTCATATTTGCCACCTTCTTTGTATAGTGTTATCTACTTAATAGATGGTAAATCCATTCTTTTTAAATTTTTTACCTTTTTTCCCCAATTTTTAAATCGCAGTAAAATACACATAAAATTTGCCGTCTTGACCACTTTTAAGTGTACAGTTCAGTGTATTCAGTACATTCATACTGTTGTGCTACCATCACCACCCTCCAGTTCGAGAACTCTTGGAGAAATTCCCCAGTTGCTTGGTCAGAGGTGGATGAGCCAGGATCACCTAGACCCACCCTCTTAGTTTATATCTGGGGAAATTGATGATGCCCAGAGGGAAAGGGACTTGCCAGGAGACATTGCCAGTTAGAATCAAAGTCAGGATTAGAATGTAGGGCTCACTCTGCTCGGTGTCCCCTTCCATGTGGCCCTCCCAGGCATCTCCCAGAATGCCTTACACACAAAGTCACCACATAGATATTTAGTGACCGTGCTGGCCAGGGACTCCACCGGGGTGCCCCCTGGGACTAATCCAGTTCCCTCTCTAATCTCTGGGAGTTTGGGAGATGAAAACCTACTCCAGAGGCTAATGGCCAATTAATTGCTTTCTTTGGCCAGATAACACGTCTCATCTTTTTTTCTAGAAATTGCCTTACCCCCCACCCAAGGTCCTACCTGTTCTTTCCAACAGCTCTCTTTACTCTCTCCCTGCCCTCCCCCTGCCCACACTGGGGCCAGACATCAGAAGGGCTGCTCTGTGATAAGAGCACCATTGATCCCCTTTCTGGCCTCCTGGACCCATCTCAAGGTGTCTGGGGCACTTCAGTTACTCTCACAATGAGGACATTTAGCCAGACCCTCCTCCCCTGGGGTGCACAGAAGCAGAAACTGGAGGAAGAGTGAGAAGAGAAAGAGAGGAAACAAAACCCAGGAAAACCGCCCATTCCGAAGGCAATGCGCTGGGAGAATGAGGCCCAGCCAGCTCTGATTTCTGAGATTTTTTTAGGAAGCGCCTCTGCGTGGCTTGTTTTCCCCATTGGCAGGCACATAGGGGATGGCGCCCAAGGCAGGACAAAGTTAGAGGCCCCACTCAGACAAGCGAGGCAAGGGTCCAGCCTGTGCTGGGAAGGGTGGGGGCCAGGAGAACAAGGGTTCTGTGTGTTCGTGGGCACAGGGATGGGAACCACGGGCGCCCACTGGCTCCAGCCAGGCGCTGGATGCCATCAGAAATGCACGAGGCTGGACAAATACTGGGTCAGGCGGCACTGGTGCTGGGCAATTGAGACAGCCGTGAGCAGAGCCCTTTCAAGTGAGCTGCATTTGAGATGACGAATTCCCCCTCTCGGTGGCCAAGAGTGCTTGGGATGAAAATGACTGCCAGGAATGAGCCAAGCCCATCCCAGGAGGCTGAGGGGAGGTCTTCGGTCTTCTTGCCCTGGGAAGAAGAACCCAGGGAAGGGGTTGCAAACTCAGATGTCCTCAGGGGCCAGGCAGGTGACCTAACGCAGGTCACGTGGGGCTCAGTTTACCATAGTTGATCGCTGAGCTAGGTTCAGCTCCCAGCTCTTCTGCTTGCTTAGCCGAGTAACCTTGGACAAGTGAGTTTAATCCTCGTGCCTCAGTTTCCCCATATAGAAAATTGAGTTACTGCTAGTACTTACCTCGTTGGGGTCATTGAGAGGATGAAATGAGCTAACACACAAAAGCACTTAGAACAAACTGTGCTGGTTCGTTTTATCGTTCAAGAGAAGAGGACCTGTGGGTTTGTATTCCAAAGCTCCAAATCATTAGCTGTTAGCCATGAACTCAAATTGGAAAATGAAATACAACCTGTTCCCTGGCTCTCTGCAGCCCACAGCCCATGGGCTGCCCTGGCAACCTCTGGCCAAGGGCTTTGGACAGACCTGGGCTCCAGTGCTGTCTCTCCCACTGCCTGGCTCTGGATCCTGGACAAGTGACTTAACTTGTCTGTGTCATGTTTGCATCGTGTATGGTCGCAGCAGAAGCCAGGGGGAAGCAATGTCTCACTATCGTGAAGTGGGGAAATCGCAAGGGATGGTGCAGCACATCAGGGTTTGTGCCAGAGGGGAGCTGTTACCACCTCTAGTCCTGAAAAGGCAGAGGGCGAGAGAGGTGACAGAAACCTGGAGAAAAGTGTGTGGAGAGGGCCACCTGAGGGACCGTGGTCTTTGGTAGAGGGACTCAGCCAAGCCTGGTGGCCCCACAGGGAGAGAGTGGTGCTGGGGGAGGGAATGCCTTGACCATTTTCTACCCACCTTCTCATCTCCTGCCCTCGTATTGGCCAAACCCAAGTGGAAGTCAGAGAGCCCGTTGATGTGGTCCATGCAGACCACCGCAACTAAGGCAGAGAGCAGGGTGGAGAAGGGGAGGAGTCAGTGTGGAGGGGCGAATGAAAGACAGGTGATGCTACCACCTGCCTCGATTCTGGAAGGCGTTCCTCAGCTAGCAAACGTGTGATGCTCAACACACAGATGTGGCAATAGGCCGAAAGTGTTCTCATTGTTACTGAAGGAGGGAAGGCAGGGGCACTGGAAGGGAGACTGAAGGATCCCTCTGGGTGTCCTCAGAGTATGTAAGCGGCCCCTTAGAGATGTTGAAGGGTGTATGTGTTTCCTATTGCTGCTGTAACAAATTACCACCAACTTGATGGCTTAAAATAGCACACATTTATTCTCTGACAGCTCTGAAGCTCAGAAGTCCAAAGTGGGTCTCGCTAGGCTAAAATCAAGCTATGGGCAGGGCTCTGTTCCTTCTGGAGGCACTAGAGGAAATGGTTTCCTTGCCTTTTCCAGCTTCTAGAAGTTGCCCACATTCCTTGGCTCATGACCCCCTTCCATCGTCAAAGCCGGAAATCACATCACTCGGGTCTCGGCTTCTGATGTCCCATTTCCTTCTCTGACTCTGACCTCCGGCCTCCCTCTTCTAAAGACTCACGTGATGACATTGTGCCTCTTGGATAATCCCCATCTCAAGACCCTTAACTTAATCGTATCTGTCAAGTCGCCTTTGCATGTAAGGTAGCAGAGCCACAGGTTCTGGGGGTTAGGATGTAGACATCTTCGGGGGTCTCAATTCTGCCTACCATGAAAGGGATCTAGCAAACTTCTCAGAGGGAAAATACCTTCCCACTGCCATGCCCAAGAATTCAAAATCCCCTCCATTAACATCTCTTTTTCAGACGAATGATGTTCCCAAACTCCAGCATTTCTTGATCTACCTTCAGGGGTTTTCCCAGAACTGCATGTTTCTCTTTAAATGAATCTTCCATCAACTCACTATTTTATTCAGCTTCATCCTAAGTAATAATACATGGAAAATCAAGGTTCGATGTTCAGTTATACATTTTCTAAGTATTCCCATTAAAATAATTACAGAACTATTGACATTTTAAGGAAACTTGATGTGTGAACCACCTAAAAGTACCTCATAGAATACTATGAGTGTGTGTATCCCACATGGTGGAGAACTCTGGATTGCCACAGGAAAGGGCAAATAGGTTTCCTAGATGGCAAATATGCCCTGAATCCCAGCCTGCTGCCTGCACAGTGATTGCATTAGTCAGTGTTCTGCAGAGAAACAGAACCGAGAGAGACAGAAACAGAGACAGAAAGAGACAGAGATTTATTGTAAGGAGTTGGCTTACTCAATTTCAGAAGCTTTGAAGTCTCAAGATCTGCAGTGAGCAGGCTGGACACCCAGGAGAGCTGATGGTGTAAGGTCCAGTCTGAGTCTGAGTCTGAAGGCAGAAGACCCATGTCCCAGCTTGAAGACAGTCAGCCGGAGAGTGAATTCTCCCTTAGTCCACCTTCTCATGTCACATCTCCTTCTTTGACTCTGACCCTTCCACCTCCCTCTTCTAAGGACCCTGGTGATGATGTTGTACCCACTGGATAATCTGGGATAATCTCCCCATCTTGAGACCTTTAACTTAATCATAGCTGCAGAGTCCCTTTTACGTGTAAGATAACAGAGTCACTAGTTCTGGGGATTAGGACATGGACATCTTTGGGGGTCTTAATTCTGCCCACCACGAAAGGGATCTAGGAAGCTTCTCACAGGGAAAAAAAAAAAATCTTCCTACTGCCAGTCCCAAGAGTGGGGGCCACCCATATTGGGGAGGGCAATCTGCTTTCCTCAGCTACCAGTTCAAATGTTAATCTCATCCAGAAACACCCTCTCAGGCACACCCAGAGTCGTGTTTGACCAAATATCTGGGCACCCAGTGACCCAGTCAAGTGGACACATAACTTTAACTGTCACAATGCTCTTGTGGAAGGAACTCAGAGGGGAGTGAAGAGACCTGGGTTTGGGATCTGGATCTGTCTGTGACGTTAGCCAAGTCTCATTCTTTCCTGGGGCCTTGGTTTCCAAATCTCTTTGGTGGGGACAATCCGATCCCTAAGGTTCCCTCTAGCTCAGATGTGAAATGGATTTGCCCTACGCCCATTGGTATGTTAGTAATCAGACACTGGAAGATGAGAAAGGCCAGTTTTGACATGGATTCCATGGAATATGACGTACAGTTGGCGGCATCGTAGGGATCCATCCAACCCAGGACCAGCATTACTCATTCTTCCTGGACCTCACCTAGCACCATGTGCACACATAGATTGTGGCTCTTAGTGAGGAGACTATTTTATTCAGTCTTGTAGCCATCACACCAGGCCTGGAATAAGGACTCAGTATATTCTCTGGTTGTTGAATGACTGATTGACTGATAGAAGAAAAGTCAGTATGATGTGTGGGATAGTGTCAAGAGGTCCATGTGTGCTGAAATGTCCCTCATAGACTGGAAACCCCCATAAAATTAGTGGTGAGTATATGGGCTCTTTGAGTCCTGCAAACCTGGGTTCAAATCCCAGAGCCACTGCATAGGAGCTACATGACCTTGAGCAAGGTACTTCACCTGTCTGAGCCTCAATGTTCTTATCTGTTCAATGGGGATAATAATAGAACTGAATTCATAAGTTTGTGATGAGATTGAAATGAGATAATCTATGCAAAGGGCACAGCCCAGTGCCTGGCACATAGTTAGTGCTCCATAAATATTAAAAATGACAACTATTGATGTTGCTATCATCCTGCCTTGCACATTTTCTGGGGAAGATGTAGATGATCCATTAAAAGCCCATGCCTTTCCCAGGCCATTCAGGGGATGTAGGGGACTGTTGTTGACCCCATATATAAGAAGGCACGTTAGGTTCTTTGAAATATACACTGACCACCCTCCATATACACTGACCACCCTCCCCAATACAGGACACCCTACCCCATCGTTCTGCATCAATGAGCCATCTGTGCTGTTCAAATATCGTTCAAATGTAATATTTTTGAAACTATTTTTAAGATGCCTCCTAAATGCTTGCCAAAACGCTAACAATCCCACGTGAACCAAAAATATAATTGTTCATTGGTTTTGCATTGTGGGAATGGATTGTCAGATGGAGATACCATGAAGGCAGTTGATTCAGTTCATCACAAAGAGGAGGCGAAGATGTGCTGGGTGCACACCTGGCTCTGCCATGTTCGCCCAGGTAACCTCAGAACAGTCATTTAGTATCTCAGAGATGTTTCCTCCCCTGCACGATGGGTTACTCATAGGTTAACCGATCGGGTTGGCTCAGTACCTTGTAAGCCCTACCAGTAGTAGCTGTTAAAACTGTTTAAAAGGATACTTATGAAGTGAGCCTTCGTAGATGTTAGTTTCGTCACAAGCTGGACCCAGTAATAGAGGGATCAGTGGATGAATTTTGGATGGACTTGAGCAGAGCCTTTCTAAGAATGGGTTGCAATCCAGCCCTGTCTGTGTATTTGAGGAGACAGCACACTTAAGAATTTGGTTTGACGGATTGCTGAATTCCATTGAGGTGGGAAGGTGTGGGTGGTGGGTATCAAGGAATCTATTTAAGGCCACAAATTCAGGTGTGCCAGAAGCATCCACTTTCTTGTTGCAAGAAGCTTAATTTTCATCATTACTGGGTCTACCTGGTCACCATCAAAACCCATTCACCTATCCTGTTTCCTCCAAGTCTGAAAACTGCTACTTCTGGGCCAAGCTTGGAACGGGGGAATCTGTGCCTAGATCGGTATTTCTGGCATCAAGGGTCCACCCACTCCCCTTGGGGCTCTGCCAGGACTTATTTGCGACCTCTGGCCTGGTTCTCTGTCACAGAGAAATTGTTTCCTCTCCCCCAGCCTCCTCCCCAAGACCCCTCTGTAGGCCCATCAATGAGCTTTCAATAGGGTTTGCTAATAGTTGTAAGACTGAACGAGGCCCCCAGATGTTTCACTCTGGCTTGTGATGTTTGTTTGTTTATTTAATTAATAGACTTTATTTTTAAACGTACAGAAAAATTGAACAGAAAGTGCAAAGAGGTCCTATATATCCTTTCAACCCACCCCCATGCCCCCTCTGCCCAGTTTCCCCTATGATTACCATCTTGTATTAGTGTGGTTATTTGTACAACTGATGAGCCAGTAGCGGTACATTATTATTATTACCTAAAATCCATAGTTTACATCAGAGTTCACTCTGTGTTGTACATTCTATGGGTTTCGACAAATGTATAATGACATGTATCCACCATTCCTGAATCATGCAGAATAACTTCATTGCCCTAAAAAATCCCTGTGCTCCATCCCTCCCTCCCTCCAACCCCTGGCAACCACTAATCTTTTTACTATCTCCATAATTTTGCCTTTTCTGTGTTTTTTAAATTAATAATTTAGCTTTCAAGATTTAAAAAGTGAAATATTTTATATAAAAAGCCAGATGTTCAATATCTCTCCAAAAATTGGAATAGCCCAGGTAACTCTGGGCTGGAGCTGAGTACCAGGTGCTGCCCTCTCAGAGGGTTGTGGGGTCTCCCATTCCTTCTTCTGCATCAACTGACATGTGACCCCCATTCTCTTCCTTGGCCCCTGTAGGAATTTGAGTTTGCGACCACCCTCTGGCCCCCTACAAAGAGCAGAACAGCCTTTGACTCATGGGCTGCTTCTATTTCCTGCCCTGCAAATATATCCCTGAGGCCCGGTGTCACAACAAGATCAGATACCTGCTTGAAGTGGGGAAGAGAGAAACATATAGGGAAATCACTCACAAATTAAACCCTCTGAAAATTGTCCTGTCATCCGTGGGAGGCTCATCTGAGATCATGCAAACACCCAGCTGTAGGGATGTCTGAGGCTGGAACGAGGTCAGCCAACATCCTACGCTTGGCAAGTTTCTTCTGCGTTCTCTGCACAACCTGAACCTACCAGTTGTCTGAGGTTGTGGGCCCCGGCGTGGGTTACATACAGTGTCCTTCAGTGGCCGCCACAGCATGGGTCAATAATTTATGCCAATGATGCAGTTGACCCTACTGACCTCCTTCCGGGACCGTGTCAGGGAACTGGACACCCAGAGATTAAATTGCCCCTGGAGTGGGTGGGGGTGGGGGTGGAATGGAGTGGGTGGTGACGAGTGCACGGGGAGACAGTAGGAGGTTCAAGGCCAGAGCATCACCTGCCAAGACACAGCCAGAAATGAAGACAGCCCTGTAACGTGGCTGCAGGGTTTCACTTTGGGGAAGAACCCTAGTCTCCAAGCAGCGAAATGCGAACCAGAATGTTGTGAGGGTGCCCCCAGCCTTCTGCCTACAGCAAAGCCCCTGGATGGTCCTTCTGCCCAGGGCCTCCGGGACAGACTGAGTAGTCAAAAGAGCACTAGAGGCAGAGTGCAGTATCTGCCCCTTCAGTGCTGTGTGGTCTTGGGCAAGTTGCTTTGTCTTTCTGAGTCTCCATTTCCATCTCTGGCATGTAGACTCACACACACACACACACACACACACACACACACACACACACACACATACACAATGAAGGTAGTAATAATGCTTGTCTCACAAGAGAATAAATGGGGTTGTCATATCCCAGGGGGTCCTCTATATCTCCTCCCCACAGCACCAGTATCTTGTCTCCTGCCCAAGTCATCATACACAAGTCCTTCCTCTTTTTTGCCCTCTATATTTATTCCATCCACAGCAGTTCATTTCTTTTTTTGTTTCATTTTCACCCACTCTCCTGTTGAGGAACACGTGGGTTGTTTCTCCAGCTTGGGGCCGTAGGGAACAGAGCTGCCAGGAATGTTCTTGTACAAGCCTCTTGGTAGGTAGAACACTCATTGCTTTTAGATGTGTGCCTGAGGACGGAATCGCAGGGTCATGGGCTAGGAAGATGCTTAGCCTTAATAGACCCTGCTGGTTCTCCAACCTGGAGCTCATCTTAGAAATGCCTTCCCTGCCCAAATCCGCTTTCTCTCCAGAAGACCCATCTTCCACCTGCATACTGCAGTGGTAACTGGAATTACGAGACAACCCAGCCCAGCAGAGCATCTTCTGACTCAGAGGTTTGGGGTGGGTGAGACATGGGAGAGGATGGGGAGGAAAGAGGGGCCCACTCTCCTTTCCACTCGGGCCTCTTCATTCTTTGTTAGACCCTCCCGTTTGCTGAGTTGATGAGACAGAAGTTTGGGGTTCATACGACGGTGTGGTGGAGACATCTCCCAGACTTATGAGCACACCACCTTTGTGATTTTTGCCGCATTTGCTTATTTGAATTGACTTACTTTTTAAAAAATGAAAACCGTTTACTTAAGAAGCGAACTTACCTTAGAATGTAAAATCAATATGACTTCCCCTAAATAGAGGTTAATCACTATAAATGCTAAAAAACGAAACAAAACAAGGTTGATCAATTCCAGCCAGACGCTGTTAGTGGCTGGGGACTATGAGCCTGAGACCTCTCTTGTACCTGTAAGGTACTCATTCCATGACTCTGATCTTGGTATGATCATGATGGGGACATCTCATGAACCTTATGGCTGGCAGTGGGAATGAACGCCCAGGACGCTCCTGCATTGCGATTCTGTTAGGGCTTCCACTCCTCAGCAGAGTCATCTGTTAGCTTCAGCACAGCCCTCTGCCATTCTGGGGGAGTGTTTATTGCCCTTGGAATCCTGCCAAGGTTAAGTGGAGAAAATGGTCCTGGTGAAACTCACTCGCTTTGTCATTTGCTCACAGACGCTCAAAGTAAACCCGTCCACTGGAGGGTAAACAGGATCTACCCAGGGCACCTGCTATTAGAGAGGTGGTGACATGTTAGGGTCAGGGGTTTCCATGACAGACCCACCTGAGTTCCAAGCCCAGTTCTGCTGTCTACTCACTGTGCGCCTTGAGTGCAGTGGGTATACCACTTCTCCTCTCTGGATCTCAATTTGCTTATCTATAAGTGGGAATACTCACCCCTACCTCATCGGATGGTAAGAATGATCAGATTAGGTAATGCACAAAATACAACAGCCAGATACTTAGTAGACAAAAACCATTATTACGGTTCTTCTTTCTTGAGGAAGCCATAGGCTGTATTTAAATTCTCTGCAGAACTGATTCTGCCTCTTGGAGACTCATAATCATCCCAAATCTTTGTCTCAGAAAGCCCCTCACCATCCAACTTCAATTCCATCCCAGATTTCTGCTTTCCCCACGGCCCAGACCACAGGTGTTCACAAATCTGGGTGGCAATCCTGTAATAGCTCTGACACAAGTAAAACTGGTTTTATATTCAAAGTGTCAATAACACAACTCGGACGGACTTTCTAAAATGAGAATAATTTATTTTGGCTCCAGACCATCAAAATCTGCAAGTATCTTGCTTTAGGTGTGGCTTGATCCAGGCTCAAACGAAAACCATCATATCTTAGTTTCTCTGCATCTCCACCTTACCCTGGTCTTTGGCTGCCCCGATAATAGCAAGATGTCCCCAGGAGCCCAAGCTCATTTCTCCTATATGCCCTAATCCATAAGAAATCAGAACCTCTTTCTCCCAGCCAGTCTCATTGGTTCTAATTAGATTATCTGCCTGTTCCTGAGCCCATCACTGTGTTGGGAGAGGGAGATGGCTACACTGATTGGCTTAGTCTAGTCAGGACTCATCTTTGGAGCTGAATGTGGGGTTAACCCTACTCAAACCACACTGGCTGGAGGAGATGTGGGTTCTGTAGGGTGTTGAAGCCAGAAGAAGGGGGGCAAGGGTCAAAGGATGCTGTAGTTGCATTAACCAGTGTCTTGAAAACTTTCTCAAAGAAACAAATTTTCCATTAGAAACCTAGTGATGTAACAAGATTGAAGGCGCTTCTCCCCGCCGCCCCACCACCTCTCTCTCTCAACTTATTCCCAGTGCTGTGTTGCCTGAAAATAACAAGGTTGGAGTCAGAGTGATGAATGGGGCAAGATTGACTCCGCACTAATTTTGCCTGGAAGCCATAGCTATTTTGGGCTCTTACTGAGCCCTGGTTTAGCTTAGCTGGTTAGAGAGCAGGGCTCACAAGGTCAAGGGTATAAAAAAGGAGCAGAAACATGGGCCTGGAGGCAGAGTCCTGGGGCCAGATCATGCTCTACCACTTTCAACCTAGAGTCTTCAAGTAGGTCACTTACCCTCCCCCAGGCCACTATCTCCCCATCTCCCCCAAGTGTCCTTTCCTCCTGCCCCACCTCCTTCACCAGGCACCCCCTACACATCTCTCAGGTCACAGCCTGATTTCTCACTTCAAAACTAGATTGGATGCCCCTCCATGTAATTCTTAGCCCCAGGTTCCTGGGTTCAAGTCCCAGTTCTTCCAGTTTCTCAGTGAATGACTTGGGCCACGTTTGTCAGCCTCACTGTGCCTCAGTTTTCTCATCTGTCAAATGGGGATAATGTGAGTAGTACCTGTCTCATGGGGTTGTTGCAGTAATTACATTGGGTGATTTTTGTAAGCATTTAACACAGGGCTAGGTTCAGTAAATGCTAGCTTAAAACAATGATGACTGAAATTCAGGCAGAATATTAAGCTAGTGAAATCAAGCTTCTGCTCTCTTATCATGTAAAATACACAAAACTGGGGTTTCGTTTCATTCTCTCCTCTACCTCACTATCTAGAAATGTGCCTGGTGTATAGCAGATGCTCAATAGAATATGTTGAACAAATGTCCCAGTTCAGCATGTTCTAGGGAATCCCCCTAGTTCTGTTGAGAGCCCAGAATTGCATGATTAAGTTATCTCAGGTCTCACCAGAAATGTCAAGTTTGCAAGGCCAGCGTGAACTGGGAGTGGGAGGCTTCCTGTATAACAGTTTGAGCAGTGCTTAAGTTACTTCCCTTCTTTGAAATTCCATTTTCTACTCTCTCCAGTTCCCACCCACCCAGAGCCTTGAAATTCAGGAAGATCCCGCTAACATGCAAATACCTGCGCATAAATTCATTATCACCTTGGTGTCACTGGCTTTAAAGAATTAATTAGAAGAGCAGCCTGGGGAGGGGATCAAGACACTGGGCTGATAAACTTTGTGGAGTCAGGGGTGGAAGAATGAAGAAGTCATCAAGAGGCTACCTCCCTGGGTGAGAGGAAAGGCAGCCAGAGAGGGCATCTTTGGTTCTGCCCAGACCTTGACCTATAGCAACTCTATATAAACTTGGTTGGCAGTAGTGCTAACAATAAATAAATAAAATACCCCATACAAGGCCCCCTCTGTTTGAGTGGCCCATTGAAGACCCAAAGGAGGTTATTTCGCTTGGCATCTTCCCCCATGAGTGGCCAAGAAGCCAAAGTTGGAGGCTGTTTTTCCTGAGCCTTCTTTTTTTTTTTTTCAATGAGCAAATTCCATATATATTTATCAATACAGTAAATCTCAAAAACATAGTGTTATATAAAGAGACAATGAAAGAAATGAGATTGAGTTATTTGCAGTGAGGTGGATGGACCCAGAGGCTGTCACACAGAGTGAAATAAGCCAGAAAGAGAAAGACAGACACCGCATGCCAACACATATATACGGAATCCAAAAAAAAAAAAAAAAAAGTGGTTCTGAAGAACCTAGGGGCAGGACAGGAACAAAGACGCAGATGTAAAGAATGGACTTGACACGGGGAGGGGGAAGGGCAAGCCGGGACGAAGCGAGAGAGTGGCATGGACACATATACACCACCAAACGTAAGATAGATAGCCAGTGGGAAGCAGCTGCACAGCACAGGGAGATCAGCTCGGTGCCCTGTGACCATCTAGAGGGGTGGGATAGGGAGGATGGGAGGGAGACACAAGAGGGAGGAGGCATGGGGACACATGCACATGCATAGCTGACTCACTCTGTTACACAGCAGAAACCAACACAACAATGTAAAGCAACCACACTCCAATAAAGATGTCAAAAAAAGGAGAGAGACAATGGTTTTTTGATGCTAAGTAAATACTAAAACCCCCGAATAATACATATTTTTAAATTAATTAATTAATTGATTTTATTTATTTTTGACTGTGTTGGGTCTTTGTTGCTGCGTGCCAGCTTTCTCTAGTTGTGGCGAGCAGGGGCTGCTCTTTGTTGCGGTGCACGGGCTTCTCATTGCGGTGGCTTCTCTTGTTGCAGAGCACGGGCTCTAGGTGTGTGGGCTTCAGTAGTTGTGGCACGCAGCCTCGGTAGTTGTGGCTCTCAGGCTCAGCAGTTGCGGCTCACGGACTCTAGAGCACAGGCTCCTGAGCCTTCTTGTACTGGGAAGGAGAGAATAAATTCCACGGGACCTGTGGCGGGTGACTTCTTTTTCTCTCCCCAAAGGCATTTTCAAAGCTGTGTGGTGCAGTGTTCTTTGGCCAAAGAAAATACTCTTGGGAGTGTGTGTGTGTGTGTGTGTGTGTTTGTGTGTGTGTTTCAAACAAGAATTATCTTTCAGCCTTACCTTTTTTTTGGTTGGATTTAACCTAATTTATTGCTTAACCTGCTTAAGAAACTTGCTCAAGGTAGGCTTGGCAACTCTGTGCCCAACACTGTGCTTTGTGCTCACAATACACATGGGGAGGTAGAAGATGAGGGTGAGGATAACAGTGATAACATGGGTGATGATGATGACCGTGATGGTGAGGGTGGTGATAACGATGGTGATGATGGTGATGATGATGGTGGTGGTGATGGGACAGAGTCTACTGAGCATGTACTATGTGCCCAGCACTCTTCGAAGTGCTTTCATTTACTTTACTAATTCATTTAGTCCTCACAACCACCTTATGAGAAAGGGTCTATTATCATTGAATCCATCATTTGCTAGTTGTGTGGTGCTGGGCAAGGTATTTCATCTCTCAGAGCCTCAGTTTCCCCATCTGTAAAATGGGGAGAAAAATAGCATTTCTCTGTAACATAGTCAATGTTTGACATAAGTGTACAGGAGATAAAAGTGACACTTATAGTTCCTCATTTGACACTCCTGCCAACCCTGTGAAGAAGGAGGTATTAGATGATACCAATGTTACAGAACAGTGGGCAAGTTCTCCCAGTTAGGAGTGTCTGAGCTGCGGTTCAAAGCCAGGCGTAGACTCTCAGTCTTGTTGGCTTGCAGAAGTTGTTTAGGCAGGGCTGTTTCTGATCCACAGGATTCCTGGGCTTAGGCTGGGTTCCAAGGTCCACAAGAGCCCAGATTGGCTCAAGAACAATCTGGACTCAGTCAGCCCCCAGCAGGGCCCTCAGAGGGGGTGGCCTGGAGCTGCCCAGAGGGTGGGGGTCGGGCTGGAGGTCTTGGGCCCATGGAATGAGTCACCTAGTACCTAGACTAGTCTGGATGCCAGAGAAACAAATTGTTCAGCTCCCCTCCCTCCCACATAAGGAGGCCACGGGGCAGCAGCACTGATGCTTCTTGACTTGGAGTCTGATGAGTCTAGATAGTTTTTCCAGCTCTGCAAATCCACAACAGGTATCCAGCTCTCCTGAGCTACACCATCCACTATGGTGGCCACTGAACTCTGAGGTGTGCAGTATGTGTAAAATGCACACCAGATTTTGCAGTCTTCATATGAAGAAAAGGAATATAAAATATCTCATTGATAATATTATTTTATATTTCTGTCATGTTGAAATGACAATATTTTAGATATGTTGGGTTAAATTAAATATATTGTTAAACTAATTTCACCTGTTTCTTTTTACATTTTTTAATGTGGCTACTAGAGCATTTTAAGTTATGCGTACGGCTCATATTGTATTTCTCTGCTCTGAAGCTTATAGTCAACTGGGGCGACTTAACAGCTTGGTTAAGAGTTTCAGCCCTAGAGTCAAACAAACCTGAATTCAAATCTCCAGTTAACCCCTAAACAGCTGTGTGACCTTGGGTAAGTCACTGCCCCTCTCTGCGCCTCAGTTTCCTCACCTATAAAGGAAGGGTAATAAGAATATCTGCCTCATAGGGTTGTTTTGTGGGTAAGTGAGAGGTGATGTGGACAGTAGTGAATAAGATGCCTGGCACGAGGTGAGCATTTCATAACTAAGAGCTGTTATTGTTGTTCCTTTAGCTGATATCAGCTAACCCCACAAAGCTCAAACCTCTCCAGACCTAAGAACTGACTTATTATTCCTCCCTTCTGTGTTTGGAAATATTTTTGTTTCTCAAACAAACTTCATGATTTTAAATATTTTTTTTCACTAAATTAAAAAAAACTATCAGAGACACTGATATTTACTGATGAGGAATTCTGCTTGTCTTAAGAATGGACTCTAACACTGAGTCAATCCATTTCCAGCCAAAAAAAAGCACAGAGTTGTACATTTTTGAGGATTAAAGTATAATTTCTAGGGTTTTGGAAATCCTAAGAGGTTCCATGGACCCCTGTGGTACCACTGGGGACCTTTAAGAGCTATGAGAGGGAGAGGAGGAGCATGATATCTTTCAATCTCCTCATCCTTATGGACAGAGGAACAGATGAGCAGAGAGGTTAAGCAACCTGTTCAATGTCACACAGCAAGTTGGTGGCAGGTCATCTGGCTCCAGAGTCTGTGCCTGGAGCCACTTGCCATACTGCATCATCATACCCAATCATCACAAAAATACTATAATTATCTCTTTTTAAAGATGAGGGGAAAGGACCAGAGAGGTTAAGTCATTTGTCTACCAACACACAGCTGCAAGTGGCAGAAGTAAAATTCAGTACCTGGTATGTTGGGTTGAAGAGTGTGCCCCCTCCCCCAAATTCATATCCATATGGAACCTCAGAATTGGACCTTATTTGGAAGTAAGTGTCATTCATTAAGATGAGGCCACAGTGGATTCAAGTGGGCCCTAATTCAATGAGTGGTGTCCTTATAAGAAGCGAAAACAGAGACACAGACACACAGAAAGAATGAATGCATGTGAAGATGGTGACAGAGATTGGAGTGATGTATCTACCAGCCAAAGAATGCCAGAGGTTGCCAGCAACCACCAGGAGCTCTGAGAGAGGCATGGAACAGATTCTCCCTCAGAACCTCCAGAAGGAACCAATCCTGCTTCCTGCTGACACCTTGATTTGGAACTTCTGGTCTCCAGAACTATGAGAGCCTAAATTTCTATTGTTTTAAGCCCCCCAGTTTTGGTAATTTGTTATAGCAACCCTAGGAAACATCCACCAGGCATGACATGCTGGCTGCCCCTTTACTGTGAAAGCCCCATCTTGCTCCTGGGAGCTGTCGAGATGTGCCCTCCTCCTGTCCCCAGACCCTCCCACCAGCCTGCAGCAGCTGCTGGTCCTCGAAGTGGCGCCACAGGCTCTGGGCTGTGAGAAAGGCTGGCTGTGGTGCAACTGTGCCATTCCGTCTGCTCCTTGCATTGTGAGCTCTTGCAAATTACTGTTTTCAGTTGAAAAGAGGCTCCACGGAGCTCTTCAGCTGCTCAGCAGGAGCCGTGGATGCTCTTGAATTAACATGGAGAAGCAGAACCTTCTATGGCTGATGGCCCAGGGGGTCCCCCTTTGTCCTGTCCCTCGGTCAGGCCTGGAGGGACAGTGGTGCCTCTTGGTGTCTCCCACAAAGGCAGTCTCTGTTGAGACTCTGAACGCAGAGTTGCCTGTGTTCAGCACGTCTGTTGAGAAGGGGTCAAGGGATGCTGAATTAGGCTCTGCAGTTTCCAGGGGTTAGCAGGCTTCTGACTCCTATGGTAGAAGGGCCTGCATGGGCCACTTACCTAATTGGCAGCTTGTCATTGGTCAGCACACACACAGTGGACCTCTATTTGGTCCAATCGGGCAGGAGGGCATTGAGGAATAACCAGCTCTGGCTCGTGTGTGTGTGTGTGTGTGTGTGTGTGTGTGTGTGTGTGTGTGTGTGGTGGGGACTGTCTGGGATTCAAACACCCTTGCTTTGCTGGGTGTTTTGATGTAAACTCACCTCTCCCTCTGGTTTCCACCTTATCTGGGTCCATTCTCCCCATAGCCTATTAAATGTATCTATCCAACTAATATTTATTGAGCTCAGGCCATTTTCTAGGCTCCAGTAAGCACTTTACAACATTATTTCGTTTAATCTTTACAAAAATCCTGTCCTGTATTATTGTCATTGTCCCCACTTTACAAATGCCAAAATGAGCCCCCCCCCCCACTTGCCTGAGCTCACAGAGCTGGTAAGTGGCCAAGTGGGATTTGGATGCTGGTAGGTCTTGCACCTAAGTCCACACTCCTTACTCTATAAATCTTAGCAGATTTTCTGCTTTTCAACCACATTCCCTCCCCCCATGCATCTAACAATAGATG
This sequence comes from Monodon monoceros, assembly GCF_005190385.1. Classification (NCBI taxonomy): domain Eukaryota; kingdom Metazoa; phylum Chordata; class Mammalia; order Artiodactyla; family Monodontidae; genus Monodon; species Monodon monoceros. The sequence continues at coordinate 68,764,836 of NW_021703765.1, forward strand.
CATGTATCTGCATCTATTGTTGAAAAACAACCAGAGCTGGATAGTAGTTGAAGTGGAAAAGCAGATTTTATTCAGGACTATTGCAATGGGAGAAAAGAGACATCTGGACAGAACCAGCTCAACTCTGAATACAGCGTGGGCAAATGGGCATTTATAGCTAAAAAGCAAGGTGGGGTGGGGGGGATCAGTGGATGGAAAATTATGAAAAGCAAACATCAGGAATAGGGGAGGATTCTGACTAAACCAACCTAACAGGATTAGTGCTGAAGGCAGACCAGGTGACCTGACATTACCTGGGATTGGTGAAGGGTGAGAAAACCTATTAGATCAGATGTGGAGGATGGGAATTCTGCTAAACTGACTCAGCAGGATTCTTAATAAAATTGGACAATGCAGAGACACCTATGTGTAAAAGAATTCAGGGAAGCCTGAGTAGAGTTTGGTTAAGGAGGGAATCACTGTCACTATTTGTTCCCCATCTCATCCTTAAAAAATATTTAAGGCTGCAGCTGCCTTAAATGGAGTGTGATAATCAGAGACTGGGCCCTGGCATCGGACATCTCTAGGCTCAAATCCCAGCTCTACCACCACTAGCTCAGTGCCTCAGTTTCCTTACCTGGAAAATGGGGATAATCATGGACCTCGATCCCGGGGCCAGGTGAGGTGATGTGGGAACAACCTGACTCATGGTGCAAACCCGCATGGTGGCCAGAGTCTGATTGCGGGACACTGTCCTCCAAACCAAGGCAGCTGGTGGCCGTCAGTATCACTCGTGCTGCCATGGTTTGCTCATCCCACAAAATGCCTCTGAGCCTCCAAAATGTGCATTCTAGGCACTACGGAAAGAGCCAGGGATGCAGAGGTGCAAGAGAGAGTGTCAGTGCTCTCTTTAGGTGGGTCTTGGAAGGCAGAGGGATGCTGAGTTGAGCTTGCTTGTGTGTATCTTCACGCGTGTGCCAGTGGTTCTCAAGCAGGGGCGATTTGGCAATGTCTGGAGATATTTTTGATCGTCACGTCTGGTGGAGGGATGCTGGTAGGCAGAAGCCGGGGATGCTTCTGAACAGCCTGCAATGTACAGGGCAGCCCCCCTCAACAACGAATCATCCAGCCCCAAATGTCAGTGGGGCTGAGGCTGGGAAATGCTGGTGCATGCACAAGTGATTTCGGTGAGCACTTTTATCGCCTTTGCACAGAGACCCCAGGGCTCCCTTGGAGTGGGAGGAAATGCATGCCTACCTAAAGCATCCTCCATCAGCCTGCCCTCTCCCATCAGCTGCTTCCAGCCAGGTGATCAGCCCTCCCCACGTTTAATGGAATCCAGGCTGCTGAAGCAAATGTAAAAACAAAACCCCGTGCAAATGTGTTTTTTTTGTAAACCCAGCAGGGGGTGGCGGCTGCCTGCAGAGAAAGTACCCTGTGGCTGGTACTTCTCAGAGCAAAAATAACCCTGAATGTGTTCCTGTTCTCGGAGCAGAGCAGACAATGAGATGACAGTCACGACGGGAACCCAGGTGCTCATGGGAGCTGTCCCTGCCCTGGCTGAGCCATCCCTTCCCTCCAGGTGAGCATCCCAGGAGCCTGGGATGAGAAGTGAGCAGGTGTTGATTCTCTTGGAAGCATCCCTTCCCTTCGGGGCTCAGCCAGCATTGTAGGAAAAAGCACAGTGGGTTGGGATATTTTTTTTTTAACGTTTCTTACTGAGTATCATTTGCCTACAGTAAAATTCACCCACTGTAGTTTATAGCTCTGTGAGTTTTTAACAAATACATTCAACCATGTAACAAACCACCAGAATCAAGATATACAACAGTTCCTTCACCCTCAAAAACTCCTCTGTGGCCCTTTGTAGTCAGTCCCTCCCCTGATCCTAGCCCCTGGCAACCACCAATCTGTTTTCCCTTGGCCTTTTCTAAAACGTCATGTAGATGAACCATATAGCCTTTGAGTCTGGCTTCTTGCACTCAGCATAATGCCTGGGAGATTCATCAGTGCTGTCGCAAATACCTATCAATAGTTATTCCCTTTTTATGGCTGAGTAGTACTCCCTTGTATAGATGCACCAGACTGGAGTTGTGGGGAGAATCCTGGGATCCTGTGGATCAGAACAGAGTTCTTTTGAGATGAGGAAAGAGACATTTTCCCCCACAGATGATGCATTTGTGAAGTTTGTGCACGATAAACTCTCCCCATGGGTGGATCTGCTGGTTCAGGCCAGGCCCGTGCAGCAAACCTTGGCTTGGCAGATGGCTGGCACTCAGTGAATGTTTGTTGAATGAATGAATGAGTGAGTGAGTGAGTGAATTGTAATTAGAACTGCCAGGGTGAGAGGGAACAATAAGTAGGAACCAGAAGAAAATTTAAGGTAGTTTTTGTGTTTTACGAAGGAGAAACTGAAGGCACAGAGAGGGTAATCCACTTGCCCTGGGCCACACAGTCATAGAATGAGCTTGAAAGATGGGGCAGGAAGAGGAAAGGAAGGGAGAGACCAGGCTTGCATCTCCACCCGGTGCCCTGCACGGGGCTAGGAATTTCAGTCACGAGCCTCCTTCCATTTTCAAAACTACCCCAAACCAGCTACCTACTTTGCAGGGCCCACTACAGAATGAAAATGCCCCTTGTCCAAAAATTATTACGAAATTCCAGACAGTGACAGAAGACAATTAAAACCAAGTGCAGAGCCCTGTGGGACCACACAGATCACATGCCCTTGAAAATGACCCTGCAACAATTTCAATTATAGATGAGGAAACCCCAGCTCAGAGAGGCTGCACATCTCATCCAGGACACCCAGCCTGTCTGCAGGCGTATCCACATTCAAACCCACAGACCTTAGTGATCATCTAGTCCACCCCTTCACTGAACTAGCCTTGCTGGTGAGCCCCATGGATCGAGCATCCGAGCACCCTGGCAAGTCCGGCACTTTGGGCGGGGAAGAGGGGAGCTTCCCTCCCCGCAGGGCCCTGGCTGCTGAAGCCTCCAGCGTCAAGCCAGCTCGCCTGCCTCCCTCTTCCTCCTGGAATGAGGAAGGTCGGTAATGAGACAGACCTTCCTCTCTCCCACCCTGGCAGATTTATTCCTGGGGGTGTGTGGGTGGATGTGTGTTTGTGGGGGGATATTCTAAATTTAAGGACATCATGATAGCAGCGACCTATTAATGTTGGAGCTGGGGAGGCCTCTCTTGTAGAAGAATCAGAAGTAAGTTGAGAGATAAGGTGCCTCCTCCAGTTCCAACTTCTGCCCCAGGCCCACCCCGCCTGGCTCTGTGCCCGCCAGCCCTCCGGAATGGGGTAATAACAGTCGGGCACTGACTGGCGCCAGATGCCTGTGGGCGACCTTGAGAAGTGGCGTGTTCCTGCCCATTTTACACCTCAGGAAAAGGGAGGCTCAGAGAAGGGACGTGCCCTCCCAAGGTCTTGACTTATAAGGTGACAGAGCTGAACTACTAACATAGTCCAGAACCCATGTGCCTTCAGCCGTGCTGTAGCTGCCTGGGTTGATTCAAAAATGAAGTTAACTGTAATTGTGATTATGCCGAGACCCACAAGCGCGCCTGACCCCGAGCTAAGCATTTTACACGCGTTACTTGAACTAACCCTCTAAACAACCCATGCAGTGGGTACTGTCATCCTCATCCCATTTTATGAGTGAGGAACCTGCAGCTTAGAAAAGGTGAGGGGCTTCTTCACGTTCTCAGTGCTAGTAAGTGATGAAGCCAATTCCAGCCCAAGTCTAACGGACATCAGAGTGCACATGCACTCTCCATCTCTTTCTCTAAACCCCAGCTGATTGTGAAAAAAGAAAATGCAGATAAGCCAAGTGAAAAAAAAAAAAAAAACTACTCCTACACCTACCCTGCAAGAGGTAACATCTTTATGTACATTGGTGAGTTTCCATCCAGCTGTTTTTCTCTGCTGAAGGGGAGGTTCTTGCTCCCAGCATGTGACCCTTGGTGTTCTGTAATTGCTGAGCAACTTAGAGATGACAGGAAGTATATAATTCATGGGTGCATCTTTCATCCTGGTCGCTGGAAGGCAGCGAGGCATGGCTATCTCCCAGGGAGAGTTTCAACCTCGACATGGGAGGAGATGGGATCTTAGGGGCTTAGAACACAATTTCAGAATCAGAGAACCTGCCAACGTTGAAACTGACCCTGGAATCCCAGCACAGAATGCTAGAAGTCGGGGCTTCTAGTATGGAAACTTCTAATAGTATCTTTTGAAAGAGCACTAGGATAAAATCTAGAATTGAGCTTTAGAATTGGAGACTGCAACTTTGAAAAGCTGGACTCAGATGGGTCCAAGAGTGGTGTTCTGGTCCACTCTTTGTTTATTCACAAGGGCAAGATCTAGAACAATGTCTAGGGACATTTTGCATTGTCATAACTGGGGGGTTGGGGAGTTGTGGGAGGACAACACCGGCATCTAACGGATGGAAGCCAGGGATGCTGCTTTAACATGCTACAGTATACAGGATGGCCTCCCACACCCCTGCCAGCAAGGAATTATCCAATATTCAGAATAGTGGTGCTGAGGTTGAGGAACTCTGGCCTAGACTTTTGAAGACATGTGCTGGCTTATGCTTTTGACAATCCCAGGGGCTAAGAAACTATGTTTGGTCAAAGCGAGAAGCTTCAGCTTCTTGTTTTACCTTCAACACTAAACATGTTTTTTGGGCAAGTCACAGAGCGTCCTCTGTGTCTCATCTGTGAAGTGGGCTGAAGGATTCTTGCCACGTGCTGTAAATGGGGATGGACCAGTAGGGATGGGTACGTATGCATATGTGCTGTGAGGGACATGGGGGATGCACATGTTCACACACGCGTGTCTCGGTGGGCACATGCACCTGTGTGGTTGTGTGCCCCCTCAGTGGTGTCCAGATGGTGAACCAAGAGGCTGCCGTGTTGGTCAGTTTCTGGCAGTGGTTGCCCGCGTGGGATGGGACATCTTTCTGTTGGATGCCAGAACTCCTTGGGCCACGGAAGGACATGGTGAAGATACCCCAGGGGTCTGGGGACCCCTATGCCTTCTAGAAGAGGTTCACTTCCCTCATTCCCAGCTGAGGAGCCCCAAGAAGGGTGCCAGCTTACCGAGCAGACTCCCTAGAGAAAGGCCCCTGGACGTGAGGGCTTCTGAATCAAACCACTCACCCTGCAGAGGTCAGAGGAGGGCACTGTTGCAGGAGGTTATGATTAACATCCTGGAGTCAGACAGGCCTGGGTTTGAGTCTCACTCTGCCGCTCCCCAGCTCTGCCTTCTGGTGAGTTGGCTGACCTTCCCTACCTCGACTGCCTCATCTGTACAGTGAGAATAAAACCAACCTACCGAACAGAGTCACTGGGGACAGTCAATGACACAGTTTAGATGGAAGGGCCTGGCACATAGTGGGTGTGCAATAAATAGTGGTTCATCCACTTTCCTTCCTCCCCAGGTAAGGTGCCAAGGCTTAAGGTCTGGGTCTGGGTAAGTCACTGGATGCCTGTGGGGAGTCCCTCCACCTTACCCTTTAAGCCTCAGTTTCCCTATCTGTCAGTAAAGAAGCTGGCCTGGGGACTGTAAAGGGTCCTCCCTCCAGCTCTGATGGGCCCTGAGCCTACCTGTTAGTCCTCCTCTGAGTCAGCTGCAGGGGGCCGGTGACCCCTCCAAGGGCACTGGGTGTTCCATGCTGGAAGAGAACTTGAACCCGTACAAGTGGGCTGTGGGCAGAGACCCCTCCCCCAACACATATATACACACACATACACACACATACACACCTACACACTGGCTTAGACAGAAAAACTAGGCTTGCTTGATTGGAGGGTGGGGACAGTTGTTCTTGCTGGTGAAACCCCTGGTGGAAAATTCCTCTCTGGGAAGAGTTGCTAATGAGAGCTGTCACTATTCCTAAATTAGAGCTTAAACCTCCATGGCCAGCATGGAGCCTGCAAGCGGCAAGTCACCCGTCATGGTAGGGTGGGAGGTGATGGGGGCTGTCAGGGAGAGGCATGGGCACTGGGAAGAAACCTGGAACCAACTCAGCCCTGGCCTGGCTGTGTGACCCTGGGTAACTCTCTCAGCCTCTCTGAGCCACTGAGGCATGGCCACAGCCCACTGGGGCAGGGAGGGTCCTTAGGGGACTCCTCTTCCACCCTCCACGTTGTGTACCAGACGAAACAGGTGTGGGTCACACTGCAGTTCAGAAACAGTCCTGAGCAGAATCCACGGCCCCTGCAGGATGGGATCCTGCTCCCCAGCCCCTACTCTCTCCACTCTGACCCCACCCCTGATTGAAGTTCCTGGGATGTTTGGGGCCCTTTCCCACCTCGCAGTCTGCGTTGTGTCTTCTCGGCCTGCAAGAGTCTTGCCCCAGATCTTCCCATGGCTGTCTCGCTCTCATTTTTCAGGTCTTGGCTCAAATGCCTTCTTCTCAGTAGGTCCTTCTGTGACCACTCTACCCAAAGTAGCTCTTCCCTACTATTCTCTCTCAAATGATTTTTATGGACCTACCGGGAGAAATGCACTTTACATTAGGATCCAGTATACACGCACACAACTAAAGCAAAAGGTTCACAAAATCATACTCCTTACTGCATGTGAGTCAGGAATGATTCACTCTGTTCATTCCCTTCCATCCCATTCCTTCCCCTCCCTCCTTCCTTCTTCTCTGTTCTCTGCCACCTCCTGTAGGTCTGCCCCTGTAGGTAAACATTCTGCCTGGAACCAGTAGAGTCATCCATTATCTCCCCCAGACAATTAGCAGCCTATTAAGGACCTCTATGCAAATGTGCACTAATTGACCCACAAGACAGCATCTCCTGGAGGAGGAGGACTCCAGATGACTTAATGATAGGGATTTAGGGCCTTTCTTTAGAAGTCCCTGTTGGGGAGGAAAGTGATCTGGGCTCAGAGAAGGGCTGCCAGCTGCCTGACAGGGAAGACCAGTGGATCGGGTGACCCTTTCATCAAACCACTGGACAAGGGGAACTGTCATTTTATCATGACCTTTATCCCCTGCCCCACCCCTGTTCCTTCCTGCAACTCTTTCCCTTCTCCCCAGCTCAGAGTTTAGATGGCTCACTGACATCTACTCCAATGGGTCCATGCCTTTTCAAGTATATAATTGCCTCCCCTTTTTAAAAATTGACTTTACTTTTTAGAGCAGTTTTATGTTCACAGCAAAATTGATCAGCAAGTACAGAAATTTCCCGGACATCCTGCTGCCCCCCACCACAGACAGCCTCCCCCGCTATCAGCGTCCCCCAGCAGAGGGGACATTTGTTACAATTGATGAACCTACACTGACACATCATTATCACACAAAGTTGATAGTTTACATTAGGGTTCATTCTTGGTGTTGTACATTCTATAGATTTTGACAAATATATAATATGTATCTACCATTGTAGTATCATATAGAAGAGTTTCCCGACCCTAAAGATCATCTGTGCTCCACCCATTCACCCCTCCCCTCCTAACTCCCGGCGACCACTGATCTTTTCGCTGTCTCCATAGTTTTGCCTTTTCCAGTATGTCATATATTTGGAATCACACAGCATATAGCCTCTTCAGATTGGCTTCTTTCACTTAGGAATATGCATTGAAGTTTCCTTCATGTATTTTCATGGCTTGATAGCTCATTTCCTTCTAAAACTGAATAATATTCCATTGTCTGGATATACCACAGTTTATTTATCCATTCACCTACTGAAGGACATCTTTGTTGCTTGCAGGTTTTGTCAATTATGAGTAAAGCTGCTATAAACAGCTATGTGCAGATTTCTGTGTGGGCATAAGTTTTCGACTCCCTTGGATAAATACCAAGGAGCATGATTGCTGGATCATCTGGTTAGACGATGTCTAGTTTTTGTGTAGTGTACCTTTGAGGACTAACTGTAGCCAACTCTTATTGAGTCCCCTTGGTTAAGAGTGCAGGTTCTGGAGCCACATTGCCTGGGTTTGAACTCTGCTCCACCATTCCTAGCTGTGTGACCTTGCACAGGTGACTTAACCTCTCTGAACCTCAGTTTTCTCATCTGCAAAATGAGGCTAACCAATGAGACCTTTCGTATAGGATTGTTCTAAGGATTAAACAACGTAATATGTAGAACAGTGCCTGTCACATAGTAGGTGCTCAATAAATATTAGCACGTGCTATGTATTTTAAACACATTAGCTCATTTAACCCTTATACATTCCCAATGAGGCAGAGTAGATTGGTCCTGTTTTACAAGCGAGGAAACTGAGTCTCAGAGAGGCCACTTGCTGAAGATCACACAGCCACCATGTGGCTGAGGCAGGTTCAAGCCAGAAACGTCTGACACTAGATATGACCTCTTTCCATGTTTCTCACTATGGCTCAGCCTGATTTCCTGTAACAAGTGATGATGGCCATAAAGTTTGCCCATGGAGCAAGAGGCACTGAAGTCATTACCCAGGGAAACAAAATTTTAATACTTATTTATAATGGGCACCATATGTTCCCTCTGATTTTTTTATTTAATTACATCATGGCAGATGGCTGGTTGTTAAAGGACTTTAAGCTAATGGCACTTTGCCTTCTTATTTATTTTCTCGAGTTTTGGGAAAGACAGATGAAAATGGACATGGATGGTGAGCTGTGAGTGCTGGGTGGTGGCAGGTGAGTCTCTGCCCAGGAAACCAAGGGAAGGGAGTGTAGGGGTTCTGGAGACTCTTCCTGGGAGATAGGTGAGGATGCAGGAGGCAACACGTCCTGTGATCAGGAGCCCGGAGCAAGGTTCCCCCTGTGTGCACACACAAATATGTGGAATCTTGGATGAAAGCAATCCCCTTTTTTTTACCCAGGAAGTAAGTCTATACGTACAGAAGTGCCCATTGCAGCTTTGCACAGAGTGGCCAAAAACTGGAGAAAAGAACACAATATGTCCATCCTGGGCACGATGGGCTCTTTACACTATAGTGCACCCATGAGTGGGAGGGTGTGTCCTGGAGGGGGTTCACACACCAGGTAGGGGTGCGAAATTCTTCCCCAGCGTTTGTTGGGGTAATTAATTTCTGGATTCCTAAAGACCGTGAGTGAAAGCCACAAGACTCGCAATTATAATGGTATTTCTCAGACTATTTCATTACCTCTTTCACTGGCCAAGTGACTGGTCCAGGAGCAAGAAGGATGGGAAGGAACTTTGATTTAAAGGAGTGGGGGGTTCATTTACCTGGAGAAGAAGTGTTTGAGGGATGTCTCCAAGCTCAGGAAGCTTCCTTCCTTTGAGGCTGGGCTTCAACTGAGAGATGCAGAGTGTAAGAGAAAGGGCTAGCTCTCTTGGTGGTCTGCTCCATGCGTGCCATTACATCATGACGTTGAGACTTAGTTCTGCACTTGAATTCATGCCCCACTTCTTGCTCTCCGTATGTGTGGGCAAGTAACTTAATCTCTGTGAGCCTTAGCTTCCTCATCTGTAAGATGGGTATAATTATGCCTACACTTCACATTCATGAGAGGTCCTATATTGCCTTCCAGGAGTCTGGTTAAGATCTACATTTGGGAGGTTTAGCATAGCACGACTTATTTACAAGGAATGAAAACTGGAAATATTTTACACATCTAATGATAAGGAAAAGATTGGATAACTCAAGATATATTCCAAGTAATGGATTGCATGAGTAAGTAGTTTATTTAGGTGAAGAGCACGCTAACCCCTTTCCTTCCCTGAGTGGGCAAGGAAGACAGGGAAGGGAAAACACCAAATAGAGTGTGGTGCTGTCAACTCAGTTACCACTCAGGGTGACTGAGGCTGGGGAAACTCAAGGAGCCTGTGCAAACACAGCCTCAGAGTTATTCTATCAGTGGGGTTAGGGAGCTGGGGCATTTATACACCAACTCCCATCAGTCATTCATTGAGGCTGCTTCCAAATGGCATTTGGAAGTCAACTCTATAGGAAGGGCACATACAGTATCTATTACAGATCTACCAGACTGGCAGAAGTGAAAAAGGGTGACAACGTTAAGTGCTGACGGGAATTGTAGCCATAGGCATGTTCATACACTACTGGGGGGAGTTGTCACTACAGCCACCTTAGAAAACAAATCAGCATTTCTCAGGGTAGTCATAAGATGCTCTCACAGTAGGACCCAGCAATTTCACTCCTAGGTATATACACACCCTACATTAATTCTTGTACACATGTATCAGGAGATAAGGATGAGAGTGTTTGCAGCAACCAGGGAGGGGATTCCATTCTGCCCAAGCCATATGAGCTGAGAATTAATGATGAGGAAGCCCTGTGAAGGAAAATGGGATCCTTATACCAGGAAAAAAGGGGCATTGGGAGGCAAAACCACATATATTCTCTACAAATCATAATAAGAGGTAACAGGTGACACTTTTACCTAATAATTCAATTTAATATTTAGTCCTCACACCAACACTATGAGATAAGTACTATTATTTCCCTCATTTTATGGATGGGGAAAGTGAGATTAATAACCGTCTCAAAGGGTTCTAGTGAGGATCAAGTGGTGCAATGGAAATAAGATACTCAGCACAGTGCCTGGCACATAGTAAATGCTTAACAAATACCAGTGATTTCTGATATTGTTATTATTTGGCCTGGGCTCTCAGTTTCTTGGAGAAAAACTGAAGAAACTGAACTGTCACAAACCTGGTTTCTCAGCAGCTATTTCTTGGCAAGTTTGGATGGTCAAGGGGTCAGTTGGTGCCTGGGCTTATGCCCTCAAGTCAAGTTCAGGGAGTTGTGGAGGGAGAGCCGGCTCCTGCCCAGCCTCCTGGGCTTCTAGCCAGACTAACCTGCTCCCCAGAATCTACGGCCCCTCCCAGGGAGGGAGCCACGGGGCAGGTTGCACCTCCTGGTCTCCCTTCCCACAGGGCAGCTCTGCCCTGTCCATCATTCTCTTGGCAGCTCAGCACCCGAGGTTCATTCTGGTGCTAAAAATAGGCTGTGTTTAGACACTCCAGGGCTCCGGCTGGAAACACGAACTACAGTAACCAAATACTGTCATGGCCGCAAAAGGGGGCCTCTCAGCCTCACCCTCGTGGCAGCTCACACTACCCTGGAGGCAGGGTAGGGGGCATCCATCACTTTCAACAGATGGGGAAACTGAGGCTCAGAGGGCGGTCTCACGTAAAACACAGAGATATGAAGCAATGACAGCCAGCTTTTAGCGAGTGTCAACTCCGCCCCTATGGGTTATCTCCTCAAGGCCTCCCTAAACCCCGGGAGGGAGAGTCTATGGGCCGCCCACTCTGCAGAGAGAAATCGGCAGCTCAGAGAGGTGAAGACACCTTCCCGACTCTCACACCCATAGGTGACGGGAGAGGATGTTAATGTGATTCTGGCTTCCAGCATGTAATGAACAAACAGAAACTGAGAGGTGAAGGGGCTTTCTGGAGGCCAAGCCACGCCCCCTGCCCAGGGTTGGACAGACACAAGCTGTGGAGTACGGGGAACCATCACACCTGCCTTGCAGGTTGCCAGGAGGGAGGAGTTTGTGAGAAGATGTTTGTAAAACCTTTAAACACAGTGTTCAGCCTATGGTAGGTTTTCAGCCAATGGCAGTCAGCTTCATTCCCCAGTTCTGTCTGGACAGACAGAGGCAAAGAGAGATTGAGAGAGACTTGGAGAGAGAGAGAGAGAGGGAGAGACAGGAGAGAAAGGATGATGGATGGGCATGAGAGAGAAAGTTCCCTGGGGGAAGTGGGACTGTGGCTCAGTGGGGGCCCCTGCACCCCAGGACCACACAGAGCTGCCTCCACAGCGCCCTGAATTTACGGCTCCCTTAGGCTGTCACGCGGGGCGTTTGGCACATGGCATGGACCCATTGGTGTAGGTTTAAGCCACAGGGAGAGGTCAGTCCTCTGAGTCTTCTCACTCATTTTCTGCACTAGTGTTTCTTGGGGACCTACTGTGTCCCAGAGGCTGGGGCTGACACTGTGAGAGCACAGGTCGGGTCCCACTTACATAGGGCTCAGATTCCAGAGTGTTCTCCGTCCAGGTGACCCCCCCCCACCTCCTGGCACTGGCAGAATGGTGTGGGTGACTCGTCAGAACTCCCCTTCCCCCGCTCGCTCTTCCCACCACTGCTGCCTCAGTCTCTTTCTGTTCCCTGCCAGCTTCTAATGAGCTCATTATCCTCTTAAAACCCATTTGGCACCCACTTAGAGGAAAGATGTGTTGAAATATAAAAGAATGAGAAGGGAACAACAAAAAAGAACTACACCCAGAAATATCCTCAGAAAGACAAAAAGCCACAGGGAACAGAACAGCTGAAATCTTTGCTGTCTTCATGCCCGCAGCAAATGTGCTGCTGTAGCAAGTGGCTCTGATGGCAGCTCACATGTGCTCACGAGAGGGACAGTGGCCGGAGGCTTTTCTTGAGCACCTACTATGTGCCAGGCAGTCTTCCTACAATTTTTAATGCAATCCTGCCGGCAGTATTTGCGGGGCGGGGGTGGTGTCAAGCTTCTTACTGTCCACTCCCCAGGAAAGGAGCCTCAGTCAGTGAGAAGAGGTGTCTTGCCCCAATCACATAGGTGGCGGGCGGAAGAGGGAGGGTTTGACCCCAGGTCGGTCTGCCTCCAGAGTCCATGCTCTTGCTTGCCTGTCTCTGGAAGGGCTGGTGTCCCCTGCCCATTCCCTTGAGGGCTGCTGGCCTTTTTTCATCCTGTCCCAGCTGCAGAAATCTCTGCCATGTGTGTGATCTACACGAAATACCGTGGGGCACAACCCACTGCCTGGAGGTTTTCTAGCTGATAGGAGACTGGTGAAACTTCAGTTAGAGCACAGTCCAGACTTCTGAGCTTGGCATTCAAGGCTCCCCAGGGTCTGACCCCACCCAGCGCTTCCCTGCATTCTCACCATGCCCTAAGCTCCTTGGCTGCCTCCACCCCAGTGCCCTGCGGGCCGCGTGTGCTCTTCCTCCTCCCTAAGGTGTCCTTCTGCTGTTCCTTCACACAGAAAGCTGACTCCCCTTGCAAGACCTGCCAGCTTAAAGACCCCTCCTGGGAGAAGCCCTTCAGGGCAGCTACAGTCCCTCACTTCTCTGGGCTCCTGTATTCCAGGGCTTCTTACCCCGGGGTCCAGAAACCCCTTGACATTGTAAGCCAAAATCTAGGAGCTTATGTGCAAGGGCTCTTTTCTGGGCATATGTCTGTAGTTTTCGCCATATTCTCAAAGGGATATAAGTCCGGAATAGGCATGTGGTTAGGAATACAAGCTGTGAAATCAGATGGGCCTCGGTTCACAATCCAGCTGCAACTTCACAGCTGTGTGGCCCTGGACAAGTTGCTTAATAATTCTGAGCCTCATTCCTCGCCTCTGTAAAGTAGATACAGATCTCCCTTATTGAATTGTTATGAGGATTAAATCAGAGTATGTAAGCATTTAGAGCAGTATCTGGCACATAATAAGTGCTTGGTAAACATTAGCTGTTAATATTAATTGCTGCTCTATATCACATATACATCTACTATGGGATTTATCATTGTCTATGTAGTATAGTGATTTAGTATAGTGATTGTTTAAATTGCTGGCTCCCTCAGTAGATTCTGAATTCTCTGAAAGCAGCAACTCTGAATTATTTATTTCTGCATTCCAAGCACACATACAGTAGGCAAGTAACACATGTTGTTAAATGAATGGAAGAATGGGTGGATGAATGGATGGGTGGAGAGTTGGATGGATGAGTGGGCTGCTACAGTTCAGATGAATGGATAGATGGATGGATGGGTGGATGGATTAATGAATAGATTAATGATGAATGGATGGAGGGGTAGGTGAATTGATGGGTAGATTAAAGAATGGATGATGGATGGGTGAATAGATTGTGACTTGACAGATGGGTAGGTGGACTGCTGGATAGATTAAAGGATGATGGATGGATGGATGGATGGATGGATGGATGGATGAACACATAGTTTGACCCCGCGAGAGCATGGATTTGGGGCTGTTTTGTTCATTTAATTATTCCAAGTTCCTGCAACAGTAGCTGGTGCATGTAGGTGCTCAGTACTTAGTTCCTGAATTAATAGGATGGCATATGGAGGGACACTGGACTCTACCTTGAACCACAGTTAAACTCCCATGCTGCTGTCTGGATTGGTAGGGGCCGTTACCATTCAAATCACCCGCTGGCTGACAGCTGAATTCTTTGCACTGGCCAAGATTGTCATGAGGCCCCCTGCTGGTGGTAAAATGAAACAACATAGGCCAAGTGGAGTCTTCTATTTTCTAATTTAGATTCTATTTTCCTCCTGGCTGATGATTCTGAATGTTGACTCATAAAGCCGTGGTTCTCAAACCTTTGTGCTCATTACCATCACCTGAGGGCACCTTGTTACACCTGCAGGTGTCCTCTTCAGCCAGAGATTCTGGTTGGAGAGGTCAGGAAACTTCATGTTTAACCAGGCTGCCAAGTGTTTCTGAATCAGATGCTCCTCAGACCACACTCTGAGGGACCCTCAAAGGATGAGCCACTGCTGGTCATTGGGAGGCAGTGGAGATGGGCTGCTGCTTCAGGGGCTGTCTCTGGATTCCCAAGTGATGCCCAGACCATCACTTGGAGAAAGAGTGTCAAAAAGGCAGGGGTTCAGAGCTGCGGTTTTGTGTTTGGACCATCCTGGGTTCAAATCCCACCTCCACCACTCACCAGCTGTGTGTCCTCAGTTCCCTCATCTGTAAAATGGGAAATAGTTACTTCCCACAGGAACATGGGGAAGAATCATTAATACACATAAAAGGCTTGGCACAAAGCAGGGCATACCAGAGACACTCAATAAATACTGAGTGAATGCGTATGTTGCTAAATAATTCTGCTTTCCTTCCTTCTTTTCTTCCTTGGATAGAAGAGAGGGGCTATGGATTTGATCTCTCCCATTACAATGTGAGCCCTGTGAGGGATGGGACTGTGTCTCTCTGGTTTACAGCTTTATTTCCAGCACCTAGGACAGTGCCTGCTACACAGTAGGTGCTCACTAAACATTTGTTGGGAAAAAAAATGAATGAATTTGATCTGGTTCAGTACCAGCCAGGTCCAGCAGACAGTTCAGCAAGGACCTAGGAAGTACTTTTTGGCCTTGAAGTAACCCACGAATCAGTGTATATTTGACAAATATGCAGACGTGTGGGGCATAAGAACCTGTGCTTGTCCAAGATAAAGCTTGCCCTCAAACCAGGACCCAGTAGGATTCGCTTCTACCCAGCACTGCTGGGTGCTTTGAGCCGCTGGTTTCCTCCCCTCTCTGACTCTGCATCCCCCCTTGAGAATGTTCAAGAACGCTTCGAGTTCTGGCCTTTATGAGGAGATTTCTTATGCCTGTACCTGTGCTGTTTTGCAGGTGATGGCCCTGAGCCCGAATGCTTAACCGATGAAAGCCCGCTAGCTTCTGTTTCTGCCAGGTGGGCACACAGAGCGTGGTCCCCAGCTGGGGAAGAGGCCAGACACGGCCCTCAGTGAAATAATCCAGCCCCTACAGGCCTGAGCAACTGAGAAAGGGCAAGAAGCGAACTCCAGCTGCTGGTGAAGCCTCACAAAATCCTCCTCCGATTGCTATTTTCAAAGTTCTTTGGGAACGCTGAGGCAAAGAACAAGATGTAGAAAAATGGGACCAACTCCTGCGTGTCCCAAGCCTCAGAACCCCTTTCATGGCCCAAAGAAGCTCACCTTGGCTCCGGGAGGGCTGGTGAACTCTGTCCTCTATTCTCTTGGCTTCAGCCAGGCATTGGACTTGCCCTCCCGCTCTGATCTTGGCAGTCACCTTCGCAGACGGATTAAGACTGAAGACCCCCAGGGACTGCATCCCTAAGGGAAGCTTGAGAAGCAGAGCACTGCCTCCATTCCCTCCCTGGATCACACCCCCCAGCCCCCAGCGGAGCCGAAACGATCCAGTCCGGAATGATCCCGCTATGGCCAAGCTCTGGTTCAAATTCCAGCGGTACTTCCGCAGGAAACCTGTACGTTTCTTTACCTTCCTGGTGCTCTACCTGACAGCTGGGAGCCTCGTCTTCCTTCACTCTGGTTTTGTGGGTCAGCCTGCTGTCTCCCAGAACCAGGCCAACCCCGCTGCGGGGGCCCCAGCGGAGGGCGCTGAGCTGCCCTTTTTGGGTGACTTAAATCTGGGCAGAGCCTTCCGGGATACAGGTGAAACCTCGAACATCGCCCGCAGGTATGGGCCCTGGTTCAAGGGCAAGGACGGGAATGAGAGAGCCAAGCTGGTGGACTACGGGGGAGCCTGGAGCCGGGCCCTCAAGGGGAGGGTCATTCGGGAGAAGGAGGAGGAGCGAGGTAAGAGGGGTGAGCATCTGGGCTTGGAAGGTGGCTGAGGAGAAGGGAAGGGGGATGATGATGATAATAACGTAATAACAGCTGCCAGTGTTCAGTGTTTAAGAGGAACCAGTCATCATACATGCAAGAGGTTTCACAGAGGAGAAAATTGAAGCTCAGAGACATTAAGTAGCTTGCCCAAGGTCACACAGCTTGTAAACAGCCAAGCTTAGATTTGAACCCTGAATCTGTCAGAGTCCAAAGTCTGACCCTCCCCTGCAGGCTTTTTTAGCCCTTGTTACATACACTTGAAAATCAAAACACCTAGCATCTACTGAGCACTTACTAAGGGCCAAGTACTTTTCTAAGCACTTGACATGCATTGAATTATCACCACAATTCTATGTGATAGGTGCTGTTATTCCCATTTTAAAGGTGAGGAAACTGAGGCACCGGAGCCCAAGTTTACATAGCTAGCTAGTGACAGAGCTTCTGCTCCACTGCATTGCTTCTCAGTTCACTTTGCTGGATCTCTCAGTGATGGCACCTGGTGAACCTCATCGCCCTGGGCATATTTCGTTGCATTTTCTTAGCCTGTCACAGTCCAAAAGGGCTTTTCTTGGGCTTCCCTGGTGGCGCAGTGGTTGAGAGTCCGCCTGCCCGATGCAGGGGACACGGGTTCATGCCCCGGTCCGGGAAGATCCCACATGCCGCGGAGCGGCTGGGCCCGTGAGCCATGGCCGCTGAGCCTGCACGTCTGGAGCCTGTGCTCCGCAACGGGAGAGGCCACAACAGTGAGAGGCCCGCGTACTGCAAAAAAAAGAAAAAAAAAAGGGCTTTTCTTCGTAAGTGCATTACCTCATTTGATTTTTACTACACTCCACGGACTTAAACAAGGAATATGGACTTATGCCCAGTTAACAGACGTGGAAACAGGCTTGAAGAAGTGAAGACTCTTCTCCAGGGCCACATAACTGGTAAGTGGTAAGTTCAAATCAGACCCATCTGACCTGGATGCTGGCTCTATGACTACCTCCCAGAGCAGCCGACGTCTCCCCATCTAACTTGCATTCTGGGGAGGACCCCACAACCCCTGCAGTTCATGAGATTAACATGAATGGATGTTTCCAGAATCTGGGACAGATGGTTTGGGAGGATCTACGACCAATCAGGACAGAAGGAAAACCTCCCTAGCCCTTGTGTTCCCTGCCACGTGTCACGCTTCTGCTGTGATTCAACCTATGAAAAACCCCTTCTCCCACCGCGGAAAGAAGCAGGACTAATGGAGGGGACTCATCCCGGGGAGCACATTTCCCTGCTTCAGTCCCACCCTGCACCTGGCTCAGGAGCATCCAGAAGACCCTACCGTCTCACCCTCAGGAATTTCCTAGAATTCTGCCTCTTCGAAAACTTCACAGGGAGGTGAAGGGGATTGTGGGAGGTGGCAGAATGGATTGGAGGACTTGGATTCATAGTCCAGGTCCACTCCAACCAGCCGTGTGGTCCAGGCAAGTGACTTTACCTTCTCATGCCTCAGTCTTATCATCTGTAAAATGGGAATAATGACCCCCTCCCCGCCAGGTTTCTCCGGAGAGTTCAATGAGACATGGTTATGGAAACACTTAGCACACTGCCTGCACACAGTAAATTCTTAGGGATGATCAGGAAATTCTTGTGAATCTACCTGGGTAAGGGACCCCATCTTGTAGGCACAGTTGAGGTGTGAGGTGCTACACTGATGGAGAAATCATGATGTGGGTTCCCTCTCTACCTTCTCCAATCAGTAAGCTTCGTCTCACCCCAGCCACACCAAACTCCTTCTGCTACTTTGCAAACCCCAAAGTTTGCCACAAGCCTGTGCCTTAGGATATGCTCCCATCATACTTAGGATAAATTCCAGAGTCCCCACCGTGGCCCACCAATCCAGCCTCATGTTATAACGTTTCCTACCCCTCCTCACCACACACTCCTCCCCGTTGTCCTTCTTGCTGGTCATTGAACACACCAAGTCTTATCCTACCTCGGAATCTTTGTATAGATAGTCCTGTGCATCTGGGGTGTTCTTCCCCGTATCTTTGCATGGCTCCCTTCCTCCCTTCCTCCTGGACCTCAGTCAAACCTGGCCACCCTGTAGAGGCCTTCCTGGACTGTCCTAAAGCAGCCCCACTTTGTGCCTGGTCAGGACCAGATTCCCCAGCTCTATTTTTGTCACAGTACTTACCGCTATCTGAAAGTATCTCGTTTTTACTCAATTTCTTGTTTATAGTCTGTCTCTACTACTAGACCGTCAGCTCCAAGAAGGCAGGGATAGTGCCTGTCCTGTCACCTCATTCTATCAGCACCTGGGACAGCACCAGGAACAAAGATGGCGCTCAGTACCTACTGGTTGAATGAATGAGTGATTGGATGGACAAATGAATGAATGACCAGCCCTCTGCCTGGAGTGTCTCCACAGGCTTAGCTCTACTCTTCCTCCAGATCTCAGCTTAGCTCACCTCCAGGAAATTGTCCCTGACCCCACCTCCAGGCTTGATCGAAGGTTCCTCTTCTCTACTCCCTGTCATGGCCCTTATGTGAATGGTAATCGCCTGTGTTTATCGAGGTCCTTTGGTAGAATATGATTCCCTAGTGGCACGGTTGATTTATCCACCGACAATAACAACATCCCCCCATTTGTTATGAGAATGAAATCCCGCTGCCACGAGTAATTACTACCATTTCTTGAGCACCTGCTTCATGCCAGTCACTGTCCCACTTGCTTTTCATATGTTATTTGCGTGGAATGATATATGTAAAATGCTTATGACACCTCCTGGTTTATAATAATAGGTCACTTAATAGTTTCTGCTGTTGGTAGTAGAAGTAATAGCTAAACATCTATCGAATGGTCATTATTGGCTAGACCATGTTATAAGTGCTTCATTGCCTTATGTAATTATCACAACAACTCAAAAAGTTAGAGACTATTATCCTATTTTACAAATGGAAACATTTTAAACTCAGGGAGAGGTCACTTACCCCAGGTTACACAGGTAGTGAGTGGAAGAACTGAGGTTTGAAACAAGGTCCATTTAACTCCAAAGCTTGTGAGCCTTCTTCTCTACCACGCTATCCCCGCTGCCTCTGGAAATCTTATGTATTTTATAAAATATAAAGAGAGAAGGAAGAGAAAATAAGAAAGAAGCCTGGACCCCAGAGCTCTCATCAGGCAGCTTTAGAATCAGGTGGTCTTAGTAAGAAAACACAAATTCAGACTGTCCTTGATTAACTTATTCCGAGTTCAGCAAGGAAATACAACATATTAGATTAACGCTAATAAAAACGAGACGCTTCTTTGACCTGATGGTACACCCATTTGGCTTTTCTCTGAAGCTGGCAAGGGCTCTGCTTGATGCAGTGATGCAAGACTTAAGCTGTAAAGGATTCGGAGCCCATCACGGCGCAGTTGGTGAGGGTGGAGCTGCTCCCAGGCTGGGCTGGGGCTGGGCAGGAAGTCTGACTTCCTGGGTGGAGCTGGCGCCTACAATGTGCCAGTCACCTTGCTAGGCTTGCGAAATCCTGTGCTCTGAGCAGCCAAATGAGGGTTCAAATCCCAGTTCTGCAGCTTGCTGGCTGTGCACCTTTGGGCAGGTCACTTCACCTCTCTGAGCCTCAGTTTCCTTTGGGAGATAAAAAGTAATTAACATCAGATGACTGATGTGATGATTATATAAAATAAATCAATAGCATGCTCTCTGAATGCCAGGCACTGTTCTAAACCCTTTGCATCTATTCATGTAATCTTCGTAGCAACTCAATTAAGTAGACACTGTTATTAACTCCCGCATACAGGGAAGAAACTAAGGCACAGAGAGGCTAGGTAACCTGCCCAAGGTTATCCAGCTGGAGGAGGGGGTAAACCAGGATTTGAACCCAGGTGGTTTGAATCTTACACCTGAACCTTAAGCACTACATCGTCTCGCTTCTCAACACGTAAGTACTCAGCACACAGTAAGCAGTTAGTATGTGCCGGCTATTATTATTAATATTGTAATTCTGTAGGAGAAAACAGAGATGATTTGACTTACGTTAGGTGACCCAGTTGTTGGGACCAGAGCCAGGAGCCAAATCCAGTTTGATTTCAAAGTCTGTGCTGTTTCTGTTCCCCGCAGATTACAGAGCGGGTGGGCTGGGTGTAAAGAAGGACACGGGGATATTTAGTCAGCATTTTTGGAAGGGACAGCAGGGCACCCACTCCCCATCTCCTCCAGCCGAAGATGTGATCTCTGCAGATTATGGAGGGTCTGCTCTGTGTCGGAGACTGTGTGCTCATAGTCAGCCTCACATCAGGTAGGAAGTATTAAACTCTTTTCATACATTAAGAAACAGAGGCTCAGAGAGAGTAAATGACTTGCCCCCCCATGTCACACAGCTGCTAAGAGGCAGAGCAGACTCCAACCCGATTCTGTCTGAATCCAAAGCTCTTATTCTTAACCGCTGAGCTATAGACTCCCCAACGGCAATCATTCATTCATTCATTCATTCATTCCATATTTACTGCACGTCTGTATGCCCCGCCCTGTGCTGGGAGGTGGAGACACAAGAATGATTCAAGCAGTGGTTTTTTTTTTTCCTCTGAGGAATATTCACACCCTCCTGGGGGAAGACAGGCAAGTAAAAGGTAAATTATGTTTTCAAAAATAACTTTTTTCTTGATTATCAAAGTAGAAAAATTAGAATACATAGCAAAAAAGAGATGAAAATAAAAATAGCCCAGAGTCCCACCATCCAGCAACAGTCCCAGTCAACACTGTTGGTGTATCACCTTTACCTTCCTGTCTTTTTCCTCTATGTGTGTATTTCTAAAGAATAGAATGTTGTATATATAGCATCATATCCTGCTTTCCCCTACGATAGCACTTTTTCACTTTGTTAAAAATTCTTCCCCAATGGGCCTAAATTATTTCTAATTTGAAAAAATAATGGACAATACTTGGAAAATTGTTTCAGAAAAGTGTTAAGGTGGGGTAAGCCAGGGGACTCTGGGATCCCAAAGGAGGGATCCCATTCGGTCATGGGGCTGTATCATGGCTGCCTTCCTGGGGGAGGTGATAGTTGAGCTGAGCCTTCGAGATCCATGGACCTTGACCAAAGTGAAAGATGCATCCCTTCTACCCCAGGGAAGCCTAGATATGGGCAGGAAATTCCATTCTCTCTGCAAGGAAACCCAGACAGCACTGGAGTGATCCTCTTGAAGGACAACTTTCCAAGATGGCGGAGAATCCTCGGCAGGAATATACAGTTTCTCTTCTCCATGAAGAGATCAATCTTACAATCAATCTTAAAATTACCCCTGTATTAGAGTCTGAGGGCTGCTATAGCAAAATACCATGAACTGGGTGTCTTGAACAATGGAAATGTATTACCTTGAAGTTCTGGAGGCCAGAAGTCCAAAATGAAGATGGGCTCTCAAAGGCTCTAAGAGGAAATCTGTTCCAAGCCTTTCTCCAAGCTTCTAGCATCAGCAGGCGCCCTTGGCTTTCCTTGCAGCTGTATAACGCCAGTCATTACCTCTGTTTTCCCATGGCCTTCTCCTTGTGTCTCTGGGTCTTCAGAGAGCCACTTTCTTACAGGGACACCATTCACATTAGATTGGGACCCACCTGCTCCAGTATCACCTCATAGATTACATCACCAATGACCTTATTTCCAAATAAGGTCACATTCTGAGGTACTGGGCTTAGGACTTCAACCTATCTTTTTTCTTTTTTTTGATGAGGGGCACAATTCAACCCATAAATATTCCCACTTTTCAGGCAGGAGCTTGAGTAATACTACAAGGCTACTGCAGTGTCAGGATTAGAACCCCGATCTGGTGGACTCCAAAACTGTTCTTGCAGGACACTGTAGTGCCTCCTGTCTGTGAATCTACTCACAGACAGTAAATAAGAGGAATACAAATTAGCATATGTGTAGCTATCTTTTTAACAAACTACTTTCATTGAAGAGAGCAAAATTTCTTGAAAAGGAAGATTAATTGAAGCAAAAGAAAAAAAAAAGTAAAGGAAAGGGGAAGAAACACAGTCAGGAGAGCTCCTTTCCGGATGCCTGTGCTCTCCTGGGCTCACCCCTCACTGGTTTCTGTGCTTGAGATAAATAGGCAGACTGGGACAGGACTTGGCCATTTCAGCAATATTTAGATGGCTGCAGAGATAAACTGATAGATTATGTGAACTCGGCCATTAATTCACCCTCGAGTGACCTGTGATTTTTGTCCCTGTGTTACATACTCGATCTCCACCTCATCTCCGGGAGATTCTGCCACCACAGCAGAGCTTGAGGCGGGCCTTTGGAAAATGGTGGAAGTGGGTTGGACAGTACCCTTGCTGGTGAGCTCATTGCTAGCAGGGTGATAGAACTCCAGGGACAGGGTCACCGGTTACGTTGGCCACAGCCTGCACTGAAGGGTCAGTGGGGAAAGAGTCACCAGCACTTGCCCAGGACAAGGAGGAAACAGATTCAATATCCATTGCCTGACCCAAAGAGCTCAGCCCGTCCATCAGGTCACAGTATGTAACACGCCCATTCTTCTCCAGAGCATCAGTGAAGGTACCATGTATCTCTTTTTTCCTCCTGTTGACAGATGAGGAAATGGAAGGTCATCTGTTCACCCAACAAGTCTTTGAGCACCTATTAGGTAGGACATCTCAGTCTGTTGCCTGGCCTGTGGGAGGGTTAGGGAAGGGGTGGTATGACATTTAAAAGCCCAGGCTTAGGGGCAGTTGGACCTATGGTCAAATCTCAACTCTTCTCCCAAAAGACCCTCCCTCTCCCATCATCCCTCCAGGAAGGCCTCTCTTGGAGAATGGAGAAGCCCTTCTCCCAAGCTGAGACTGAATGTGGTACATGGGAAAAAGCAGCCTAGACATGGTGTAGTCTAGACTCTCCAAGCTGGGTGGACTTAAGCAACTTAGCTTGACAATCAGCATATTAGTCAGTGCACCTTTGGTGGCAAGGGACAAAAACCCATCTTGAATCAGCTTAAGCTAAAGAAGAAAATGTATTGTGTCTTGTCTCCAAACTACCAAAGGGGCTAGATTTTCAAATGAGTGATTTGTGCCCTTCTCTTCCTAACTCTCGTCTCTGCTCACCTCTGACTTAGTTTGGTTCTTCTCCTGTACAGACTGACTTTGATGCCAGGGATTGTGGCTGTCGGTAGCTCTGGGCTTAGAGGATGCCAGTGTCATAACCCAAGGGAAACAGATTTCTTTCTCGCAGCTTTAATCTATAAAAATCCAAAGAATGGGTCATGTGCCCTTCCCTGTAGCCATCAATCACTGGCTGGTGGCAGGTGCAACATGATTGGCTCTTTCAAGGTCAGTGCCTCCTCATGGTCAGGGCAGCTAAGATCTGTTAACAGAAAAATAGGAAGAGGGGGTGCTTTGAAGGTACAAACAGTACCATTACAGTCTATCCCTTAACCCCGCAGAGGACGTGTGTGTACATACACTCGCACTCCTATTAATCTGATTATAAAAATCTCATCTAACACAATCCACTATCCCATATATGGCCAAATGCACCTACCCTCACCCTAAGGTGAGACCACCCATGGTCATAGTACACCCAACTCCAAGCCTGGCATTTCTGGGCCACGAGTGTTACTCTCCATCAGAACTCAGTGTGGTGCCTTGTGATCCTGAAGTCTGTGGGCCAAATGGAAGTGAAGCCCCCCACCCCCAAATGTAAAATGGATGGAGGACAGATCAGGGCTTAAATTTTAAGTGAGACACTTCCAAACTGTAGTAACATAGGCAGACTACATAGTTTCGAATTCTACATAAAAACGAGTAACATGGAGTAACATGAGTGGTTACCAGTCAGAACATATACCATATGCCAAAAGGAAGGTTTGCATCTAAGACAGAGAGATGTAATAGTCATTAGGATCAGCCTCTTCACCTATAAAATGGGTTAATAAGAAGCGTGTGAGGACTGAATTTTTTTAAATAAGGCATGGCACTTAGTAAAGTAGATAGCACATAGTAGATACTCAATACATATTCTCTCCTCTCTCTCTCTCTCTCTCTCTCTCTCACTCTCACTCTCTCTCTCTCTCTCACACACACACACACACACACACACACACACACACACAGTTTTTGATCTGATGACAGTGACCTCATGCTGACAAAGTAAAACAACCATTTCCCCCCTTCCCCTCTCCCTCCCTCTCCTTCCTCCTTTTTTTCCTCCTCCTGCCCATCCTTGGACACTCTGTCCTCTAGTGACCTATTGAGCTAAAGTTGGTGTGAAGCTGTCACCACCATGGCCCGTGGAAGTCCTCACTCCCAGCCCAGATGTAAACAAGCATCCATGCCCCAGGGCCGTGGTTCCCTCTGTGACACAGGAGGGACATACATTGTTGAACAAGCACAGTGACAAGATGTAGGCTTTTCCAGAGCTGTCACCATCTGATGTGCCCGCTCCAGGGAGGCAATGTTTCTTTTAAAGATGGACGGACTGTTCTTAGTTGACCAAATCACCTCTGTCTTATGAAAGAAATTCAGGGTGATCAGGGGTGAGACGCATCTCCAGCGAGGCTAACAAATTCTGCACTTACCAGGGTGGTGTTGAGGGAAACAATTGCTCCATAATGAGCCTGTATCCTCTGCTAGACCCTGCTCTCCACCATGAGTGAGGGGGACAAGAAGCCCACAGTTTAAATAGACAGCAGCCCACCCATGAACGAGATCAAGTGGCATGTAATATTTCCCTCAGTCGTTCCCTATGAGGGCCGTTTAATTCCAAGGGCTGGCTGGGTCCTCGGTCTAACCTTCAGTTATTTCCAAGTGCAAGGGTGGAAAGAGCACTGGTTTGGGGTCCCATAGATCTAGATTTAAGTCTTTGTTCTACCATCAATTAGTTTCAGGTCTCAGACAGCTCACTTCACCTTTCTGGGCCTCTGTTCAATCATCTAAGAAAACAGTTTAAGCATGCCAAGGGTCCATTGCACCTGGGTCATTGCAAAGATCCTCGGATTCAAAGAGAAAC
The DNA here is from genome assembly GCF_005190385.1 of Monodon monoceros. Taxonomy (NCBI): domain Eukaryota; kingdom Metazoa; phylum Chordata; class Mammalia; order Artiodactyla; family Monodontidae; genus Monodon; species Monodon monoceros. The sequence continues at coordinate 68,790,102 of NW_021703765.1, forward strand.
AAGCAGTAGTTCAGCACATGGGCTCTGCAGCCAGATTGCTTGGGTCCAAACCTAACTCCACAGGTATAAGCTGTGTTTCCTTGGGCAGGTGACTTAGCCTCTCTGGGCCTCAGTTTCCTCTTCTACATTGAGTGGGAATATTAATACTTACCTCATAGGGTCATTCTAAGGATTCACTGAGACAATATGTGTAAAGCAGTTAGCAAAGTGCATGTCCAAATTAATGATTATAAGAACCTATGGGGAAAGTCTTTATAAACTGTAAAGTACCATCTTTGTGTACTATTTACCAGGAAGTACAGGAACACGTGTACTACTTTAAGAAAACTAAGTGAATGGTTTGTACTTAGATAGCTGTTTTACATTATTTAAAATTTTCCTTTCGGATGAAAGCATTCACCTTGGCCCACAAGGTGGGCAAACTATAAAGTACTTATACAGCACTGTGACTAGCTGGTTTTTTATTCCACTCACCTTAACTTTGTGCCTGTTATATTCAAGACACTGTGGTAGAGACGTTTACACAAATAAGTCCATGTTAACCTCATTGGGCTGATATTTTCATCCCCACAATGAAGAAAACTAGGCCTCAGGGAGGTAACTGGCCTAAATGCACTAGGTCAGCACGAGAATGTAACCAAAGTGATACGACAACCTAGATCTTGAGATATCCCAGGCCAGTGTTCCTTCCAAGGGAAAATAACACCTTAAGCCATCTTGCAGAAATGATAACAGGCTGTCAACTTATCAAGCTCTTCAGAGCTGTCCTAATACAGGTCTCACCTGCCTGGTGCTTAGGGAATGATGTTGGCTTGGGTTACTGGGTGCCCAGTTGTCACCAGTAGAGCCCAGGGGCATGACCTTAACCCTGGCCTTGGAAAGGTCCCTCCCTCCTCTCTGTTGACCTCCAGGGCCCACAGCCTCACCCATGGGACACCACTGCCCTTATAGATCATGTCCTGCCAATGCACATGAGTTTCAGTCTCTCTTGTTTCTACTTTACTGCTCAGAGGAAGGAATTGGTACCAAAAGGTCAACAAGGCCACATAGCCAGAGGCACACTGGGTACTCCTGAAACCCTTTCAGCTTTGTCCCCCCTGCCAAATCTGACTTTTCTCATCTCCCCAAAGCTAAGTACATCGGCTGCTACCTGGATGACACCCAGAGCCGGGCCCTTCGAGGCGTGTCCTTTTTCGACTACAAAAAGATGACCGTCTTCCGTTGCCAGGACAACTGTGCAGAACGGTAGGGCCCCACCAGTGTCCCAGGCATTCAGACCCCTTCCTTCTCAGATTCCTACCTGTGGTGGTCTTTCTTTTTCCGTGGGAGGGCATGATGGAGGATGAACATGTGGCTACAAGGAAAGGGTGATGGGTGTGTGTGTGTGCGCGCATGCGTGCGTGCGTGCATATGCATACGTGCGTGCAACTGAGCAGGGAGTTGGTCTGTGGGAATTTGTGAGGCTCTGCCTAGGAGTGAGTTTGCAGTGTACAGTGTGCAGGGTCATATGTCTGTAAGCTTAGTGCCAATACCTAACTGTCTTTAAATAACAGCAGCTGTGAGTGCAGGAGCCTCTGTGGATATGTTTGCAAGGGTCCCGAATTGTGGGGAAAGCACAAGTGGGTGTTTACACGCAGGCAGGTGTGAGTCTGTGAGCATGAGGCTTGTGTGATGCCCGTGGGAAGGGTGAGGTGGGAGCCCGGGATCAGGGCTATTTAATGGTTTACCAGCCAAGAAACTATTTGTTTCTCTACCAGGGAGAAACACTCACCTGTCCAGACAGTGTTTTCCAATCTAAGAATAAAATGATGTTCTTGATTAGAACATGCACTGGGGGGAGGGAGCTGACTTTCCAAGAGTGGATGAGGCCCCAGAGGACTGGCGAGTTGGCACCCTCAGTCCAGGCCTGGGAACCAGCACTGCTGCCCTAGAGGCACTGTGGAGTGAGCTGACCTTCTTCTCCCCTGTGCCCTGGGTCCCCTGACATGTGATGGCTTGTGAGAGGCCTCTAACATGCTCATCTTCAGGCTCTAGCCTGATCACAAGCTCTGAAGGAGCTCCACTGCATGGCTGGAGTGGAAATGGGCAAGTGGGTGGCCAAGGGACTCTTCCCTCAGTTCCTGACTAGGACACACTGTCCCCTTTATAATCAGCTTTCATAACAGTTCACCATTGAAATCCTGAGCCCAGGACCATCTCCAGCTTGGGAAAGACTCCAAGCTCTTGAGGATATTGATTCTTACATTTATTTATTGAACGGTGGGGAGACAGAAGTGAATTTCAGAGTCCATGCCCTTAGAGAGGTCTTGTGGGAGTTGAAGAGTTAATATTTGCAAAGCAAATATTTGAGTGCCTGGAAGAGAGCAAGTGTAAGCTATTGGCATTCTGTGGCCCAAACCTGTTCTTGCTTCTGCCTCCCCAAGTAGCTGGGGAGCCCCTTGGGGGCATGGCTGCAGCTGACTCATCTCTGCATCCATCTGGAAACCCATGTGGGCAGCCACAAGTATGCGCTGAACCAGAGTGAATTACGCGAGTTGATCTGACTCATCTTCTGAAGCTCCACCTTGGCTGTCACCTCCTCTGAGAAGTCTCTCCTGACACTCCAGGCAGGTTGGGGGCCTCTTCTGCATTTCCACAATCTGGGACTTACTCCATCTCAACCCTCATCTCACTACGCCGGCGTTTTCTGGTTAAGCGCTTGTCACTCCATCTAGGCTGTGAGCTCCAGGACGCACACGTCAGCATCACCTGGAATCTCTCAAGATTGCCGGGCCCCACCCGCAGCTTTTGATTTGGTGGGTTTGAGGTAGGGCCCAAGAATCTGCATTTTTAACAAGTTCCCAGGTGACACTGGATGCTGTTGGTCCTGGAACTATGGTTGGAGCACCACTGCTCTGATTTTCACACCAGCTGGGAAATTTTAGAAACTCCTGCTGTCCACTGTTCCTTCTATCAGTGGGTCCATTTATGTGAGACGGGCCCCAAGGGCACCTGAGAACCAAGGCTTGAGAGAGACAGCGACAGACAGGTGGAAGAAGGAGGCTGACCCAGCTCCAAGATGCCCAGATAGTTTAAGCTGCTCTTACTGCATCTGCCCAGGTGACCGTGTGACCACACGCTACCCGAGTAGTAGGGGTGTTTGGAGACATGAGTCTGGGTGGGTCTGTCCCTCCAGCCAGCCCCCAAAAGTCCCGAGTGTTGGCGTGAGCTGACACCTCCCATAGGTCCAGCCTCGCATGACCAGTGTTTTGCAGGCTGCTCCCCCAAGGAGCTTTCACGATTCTGGAAAGTGCCTCAGAGGCCACAGTGGGCAAGAGGACTGAGCAGGGGCCGTCCTACTCCCCTCTCCCCCACCACTTCATACCTACCCTGTGAGGCAGAGCAAGCACTTCCCTTTTCATCTGTTTACAGAACAGGTCCTCACTAAAAGTCCCTTTTAGGAAATGATTCCAGAGCTATGAAAAAAAATTGACAATCTTGCAGTGCCTGGATATTTTTTTTTTTGTTTTAAGGAAAGGAATTTTTTACTTGGCTGGATACGTGACCTTGGTTTTGCCACCTTCCAAAGACATACGAGAGTCCCTGCCCCCTCCCCTGGGTCCAGCTCCTCTCAGGGGACATAGAGGCATCATTCCTGGGGGATGTTTCCTGGAATAAAGAGGCTGGACTTTGCAGATATGATTGGCTTGTGGCTCTAGACAGGGAAGAGCAAGAGAGTGGATGGGGCAGAGGGACCACAGGACCAGAGGGGTGTGTGTGTCAAGTGTCCTGTGTGTTGAAGGTATATGTAGATGGGTGTGAATATGATGTTGTGTGTCTATGTGGGTAAGTGTATGGGGGTGTGAGACATGAGGCAGGGATGGAAGCAGGTGGTCCCTGGGGTGTTGTCCCTTCCAGAGTCTCCCTGTCCCCCAGGGACCTCTTTGTATTCCTTCTTGGCTTCCTGCCCATCCCACCTCCAAGACTTTCTAACCCCTTAGCCTCCCTGACCCTCTCAGGGTCTCCTTATTCTCAGTCCAGATCCCCCTGTCCCTTGGAGTATCCCTGTACCTCAGATCTCCTTGGGTCTCCCTGATGCCCAAAGTCTTCCTTGTTTCCCCTCTTCCAGGGAGATAGGGAGACCCCCACCCCAGTCTCCTTATTCCTCTGGGATCTCCCTGTCTCCTGGAAGCCTCTGTCTCCTGTCCCGTGAGGTCTCCCCTGTCCCCCTTCCATCGTCTGTCTCTCCATTTCCCCTGGGACCTCCTGGTCCCCGGAGCCCTCCCGTCCCCCAGGCCTCCTCACTAGGTGAGTCACCCTGTCCCTGGGGTCTCCATGGTGGCAGTTACCCTGGCCTGACAGCAGCCTCCCCCAGGGGTTACCTGTATGCTGGGCTGGAGTTCGGCGCCGAGTGCTACTGTGGCCACAAGATCCAGGCGACAAACGTGAGCGAGGCGGAGTGTGACATGGACTGCAAGGGCGAGCGGGGCAGCGTGTGCGGTGGCGCCAACCGCCTCTCCGTCTACCGGCTGCAGCTGGCCCAGGAGTCAGCCCGCAGGTGTACGTGAGTCAGCCCCTCCCCTCTCTGCCCTCACCCACCTGAGCGCTCACCTGTACCTTCCACGGCTCCCACTGCTCCTAAGCCCTCGGCTGCCCTCCAAGGCTGCCACCATCCTGCCCCAGCCTCACCTCCAGCCACGCCCCTCTTCCTCCTTAACAAACAGATAGAGCCCGAGCTGGCCTGTCCTTCCTCATTTTCTGAAAGCAGATTGTGTCTAACGATGGTGACAATGACAATGACAACAGCAAACACTTCATCGTTTTCCAAGTGCCTTCTATGGGAGAGCACATCTAATCCTCACGATGACCCTTGAAATCGCACTGTTATTCACCCACTCCCATTTTACAGATGAAGAGACAGAGGCTCAATGTCACACAAACAGCAGAGGATTTAAACCAACTCCAGAGCTTATGTCTTTAATGCTCCTGTAGAGAGAATTTATCCCTCGCCTGCCAGTGCTTCAGTCTTGTTGGAAAAACTCTCCAGTTTCCAAACTGAGGGAGGGAAGGGGATGAATAGCCGAGGACAAGAGCCACCCCTTCTTCTGTGGATATTGTCCCGTTGTCCCCTCTCTGGGTGTTTAATAGCAGTTAATGTCTATTTATCAAGCATCTTCCGTGTGCCAGGCACGTGCTGAGCCCACTGCAAGCCTGATTTTGTTTCCCTTCCCTACAGACTTTTCAGGCAGTTACCATGGTTAATTATCTCCATTTTACAGTGAGGAAACCGAGGCTTGATGAATTTAAGTAAGCCTGCCCAAGGTCACACAGTCTTGTGACCTCAAAGGTGACCTTCAGACCTATACGAAGAGCTAATGGCCTTGACGAAAGACAGAGGGCTGAGGTTTGTCCTGGTTACTCTTCTGATGCAGTCCTGAGGTAGGAATAGGAATCCAGAACTAAGAATCCCAAATTTGAATGCTCCAATGAACCCTAGGGAGATCTTGTTAAAATGCAGATTCTGATTCAGCCGGTGAGATTCTGCATTTCTAAGGAGTTCCCAGGTGATGCTAGGTTGCTGGTCCATGGACCACACCTTGAAAAATAAGGCCTTAGACCTCCATGGAGCTGACAAGTTCCACCCAGAATGTCAGCCTGCCCACCCAGGTGGATTTGGCAGAACCTTAATGCCTGTCTGCATGCAGAGAAAGGCCTCTTCCGTATGAATGTCATTGTTTATAAGAATTCATTGCTGGTGTGCTTGACACTGTGTTCTGTTTTCCAAACCCCGTGTTTCTGAAGCCCTGTTCAAGCTTTGCTTTACAACGGGGTCCCGCATGCCGCCAGTTTACAAAGTGGCTGATTTCTAGAAACAGAGGCACCATCTGCCTCCCCATCATTGCCTCAGTTCCTCCAGCTCTGCAGGTCTGGCTGGCAGAGGGCGGGGAGGGTGTGTGAAATCCAGGCTGGATGATGTCCATACAGCAAGTCTCTGGTTTGGCCATTAGTGTAATGAGGTTTTAATTTGATAGCAGATTTATCATCCCCAATACTGATTTCTTTATGCCAATGTTTACATTATTTTGATGGTGATGTTGACCATATGAAGAGATGGCCTTAAAGTTGTGTGTATTTAGAGGGAAAGCTGATGCCACTAGAACATTCTAGTGGATGATGCTGAGCTAGATAAATTGGGAGAATTGGGCTGTGTATGTCATCAGCCAGTATCAGCTACACCTCCTTTTGGTTAATGTTCAGATTGGCTGGGTAATACGAACATTCTCCTGTCTTTCTGTCTCTGTCTCTGTCTCTGTCTCTCTCTGTCTCTCTCTCTCTGTCTCTCTCTCTCTCTCTCTCTCTCACACACACACACACACACACACACACACACACACACACACACACACACTATTGAGATCACCTGGTATAATAACACTCTCATGGACCAACAAAGATTTTTCAGTCATCAGGTGAAATATATAAACCTCAACACACCGAGACCACTAGATCCCGCTACAATTGGGTGTGTTTTGCCCTGGTAGCAGTGGGAGGGCTGTCTGGGTGGTGGCTGGTGAGAAACCCCTGAGGCTGATGGGAATGCTGCTGTGGCCCTCAGCTTGCCCACCTCTGCAGTGGTGTTTTGTTCCATCTGAGAAAGGAATCTTTGTATTTATGTCGAAGACGGGGAACCCATTCATTTCTACTGAGAGGGGAGTCCTGGATTCTCTAAGTCCACCCCAGTTGTTCTGAATCGTCACTGTACAAGGTTGGAAGCTTGGGCACCTTCAGCTGGAAACTCCAGAAGGAAAGCTAAGCCTTACTAATCTCAAGGCTACTGTAGCTGAGATGAGAATGGAAGTGGCTTGGATAAGGAGACAGATGGTTTGTCAAATTGGGACTCCTGGTGGGCTCCCAGTTGGCAACATGGTATTTGGAGAGAGCATGGGGACTGTTCATTAAACACTTGATTGCTCCCATGTGTATTAGGCATGGAGAGGACAATGGGGAATAAAGCACAGTCCCTGCCCTCAAGGAGACCACTGTCTAGTGGAGAGACAGACCCAAGACGAGTGGGATCTGTTCAAGCATGGCAGGTATATATAGGAGCCACGGGAGCAACATTTGAGCTGAATCTCATTCTAAGATTTCCAGGTGAAAGGGAGAGTCGTGTATTCAGCCATGAACAAAAGGATCATCAAAGGTGATGTTTTGAATGACCTGTTGGAAGCACCTTCCTCACTGATGCTTCATTTTACGGCTTTAGAAACTGAGGCCCAGACAGCACAAGTGGCTAAATTGAACAGCCCTGCGGGAGGCTCCACAGAAGAGGGCTGACTGACTAAGGCCTTGAAAGATGCATAGGATTTTGCCTGGTGTAAAAGAGGAGGATATCCAGACTCAAGAAATTGCCAAAGGGTGGGGGAGAGATCTAGGCAGAGGGAATAGAGTGTGCAAAAGCTGAGAGGTAATTTCTAGACATGATGGGCAGGCATGATTTTTCCAAGGCCACAGCACTTCTTAGGGACTGAGCATAGGCTGGAACCCAGGTCTCTGACTCCTAGTTTGAGTGCTAACTCTATATAGTGCTGTAGACACCTTGACCTCTTGTATTGGATTTTGGACCCCATTGCCTCTCTTTTGGGAGTGTTCCTTGGATTTAACTTACCTCCTTTCTTCCTTGACCCCTGACCTCTCCTTCTGCCCTGCGTCCTGACTCTACACCATACAGAATATCCAGTGCCTTTGTTCTGACTCAGTGGCTTCCCATTCCTGAGATCTGATTTATACACAAATAAGTCAGAAAGGGAGGCCTTCCACTGGCACACGACACTAGCATGTATTACATTAGGGAGGGCAATGAGCAAACACTCCAGGAAACAGATATGGTGGAAACCAGATTCCATTTGTAGAGTCATTAGTTTGTATTAACACCGTGTCCTAATTGTGTTTCCCTGAGCAGTGGCACAGAACTCTTCATGATTGTGAAGATCCAAAGGAGGCTTATTATCGCCCAAGCATCACTCTGGTGGGGTGTCCACCTTGCGTGGGGAGCCAGCCTGCGTGTTTCCGAGGTGATGGAATGCTCCTATAGTAGTGAGAGCATTAAAAGGTTGGCAGAGCAAATGTCTGCAGGCATCCTGCTATTCTTTCTTGCCACAGACACTCGGGCACACGGACTCTTTGCCCTTGTTAGAAAAGAACTGAGAAATGGACTTCCTTCTTGGTTGGATTACATTTTTTCACAGCAGTTTGCTAAATGTGTCAGTAAGTGTAGCTTCTCCTCCCAGGGGCAGAGACCTGCTGGTGATTTGAGAGTATTATGGCTTTATAGGGTGTTGCAAGAGATTTCATTTGCCTGAAAGATCCTTGCAAGATTCGCATTGCAAGGTTCATTAGAATTACACAAAATATACAATATGTATGTGGGTCCCGTGGGTGGCTGTCCGTGGTGCTGACAATCCTTTAGTGCTGCCTAAAACCCCCATGACTGCAGACCAGCCTCTCCCAGGACTCGGCACTTTTCCCTCTTGTTTTTTCTTTTCTCTCTTGGTGAAAGTATTATGAAGCTCATGTTATCACTGAAACAGTAGATCTTGACTCGTGGGTCACACTGTACCTGGTGGCTCTTGTGTACTGTTGCTAGTTCTGGCGATTTTTTGTCTTTGAAGGTTCGAAGGGAAACGTTGTGCAATGCTTGTATTTTTTGTTCACTGATACTCCATTTTAACCAGTTCTGCTGAGAGGAGCCTCAGATGACCATGGAAAGTCATATTGGATGGATGGGCTATGTCTAGCTCCTTCTTTGCCGGGCCTGGAGGCCTCTCCTTTCCCTTGATATATGCCTGGGACCCCTGAATTTTATAATTCATATGGGTCTTCATGTGTTCTGCTGTGTAGGGCCAAGGAGATGTTAGCTAGAAAATTTTTTCTCCTTCTGCATCATGATGGGGGAGAATTGGTTTGCTCTTCTCCATGAACCGTAATCCAGGAAGGCTATGGGAGCAATGATTGTAGATTTTGAAATCAGGCAGACATTGTTTCTATCCCAACTCCTTCACTTACTTGCTGTGTTGATTTTGGTCAAGCCACTCATTCTGTCTGAGCCTCAAATGCCTCATCTGTAAAATGGAGACAATTCCAACCTTGAAAGATTGCTCTGGCCACCAAGTGAGATAAAATTGAGGAAGCACATAGCACAGTGCCTGTTATGAAGTAGTGGTGATGCACCCTCCTTCCTGAAATGAAAATTCCTCAACTCACTCCGAGTAGCACCCAACTCAAGCTATTTGAATTTCCAACAGCTCACAGGAGCCTCTGGTGATGCCTACAAATAGCTGGTTTGAATTCTCCTCGGACAGTTAGGCTCTTTGTGCAATTCAATCTCTCTCTGATTATAGGTAGCCATTAACAGCTCCCAGCTCACTGCCTTTCCCCCTCACCAGCATCTTTAATGCAGTAGAGCTTGGCCTAATTACCCAGGGGGTGATGGCCTCTTTCAAACCAAGGAGAACTCTTCCACGCCTGCCTTTAAGCTGATGCCTGGTGGGATTTACCTCATCTTTGTGAAGCCCCAGAACAAAGAGATGATGGACTTCAGAGATACTTGCAGCTGGTTCCAGGATGTTCTTCATCTGCCCCCAGTAAAGGGAGTTGATGAACAGTTGCTCTGCTCGCCTCTTGCTAGTAGAAACTCCAAGCTTCCGAGGTCATGCACCATCCCAGTTGGCCTGGCGACGAAGAGCTGACATTATCAGAATGTGGGGCATGGGCTTTTGTGATCCTTGGACCCCTACTGTGGAGCCTCAGAGGGTTTCTGGGAAATTCAGGTGGCTGGCATGGGGTCTCTGGAGCCCAACCATGTTGGAATTCAGCAGGCCTCCTGCAGAATAGCAGAGAGGTGGGAACCTAGGATGTGATGTCAAATAGGATCAGGGTCAAATCCCTACTCTGCTCCCCACTAGCTGTATGAGCTGGAAAAGTGACCAAATCTTATTACATCTCGGGGTCTCCACCTGCAAAACAGGATAATAGCATCCTCTACCTCTTAAGTTGTTGTGAGGATTAATTGAGGTGTGATATGTGTAACATACTTAGCACTAACGACATACAGTAAACAGCTGTTATTATTACCTTTGTTGCTATTCTTCAGCAAGGGTTGGTCGTTAGGAAGACACTACTCAGGGTTGCTGCTACTGCCCACGGACTCTGTACTGCACAACTCCAGGGAGTGCCATTCTCACAGGCTACAGGCTGTGAAGAGCAGTGGCTCTGAACTCTGTGCAGGATTTCCCTTGTGAATTAAGAATGCTCAAAGATCCAAGATATTTTAAGTTGGGTTCTCCCAGAGACAAGGATGTGAGCTCTGGTTTACTTGAATCATGACCCCAGGATGCACCTCCAGGGGAGTGGAGACGTGAGAAAGGGAAGGGAAGGAGCCAGTACTTGCCCTTTACAAAGCAGGTCATTGCTGAGGACAGCTGAGACTTAATCCCACCGGGGAGCTGTGGGAGGTGGTGGAGAGCGTGCTTCAGAGATGTCCCATTGGAGGAGCAGGAAGCTGCAGTATTTATCCTCCAACGTTCACCCATCATCGGCTGAGGGTGGCTCCCAGGGAGATTAACTCCCTGGCAAGTGCAGTCTGTCCCTCACATACCCTAGGTGTTTACAGTAGGTCACTGTCAGCCTGTACTGGGATGGTGAGTGCCAGGAGTGTATTAATGGGGCACTGATAGTGTCTCCTACCTGCGATCTAGCCACCCTTCACATATCATGAACGAGCAATGAAGAAGGAGCAGGAAGACACATTGACTGAATCCTGGTAGGTCTCAGGCACTGTGAATGTCACTGCGTCGCCTTCTGTCCCACCTGTGCAGGGTAGAGATACTCATCCCCATATACAGATGAGGAAACCGAGGCTCAGTCCAAGGACACACAGCTAAGTAAGTTGCTGACCCAGGTCTGTCTGAATTAAAAACCAAGGCCCTTTCTGCTGGGCACGAGAGCTTTTTTGCAAACAGGAAGGCATCTACCTACTGCTGTGGAAGTCCAAAATTCTTTGTATCACAGGAAGAGTGTTAGGAAGGTCAAGGGACCCAGGCTGGCCACTTCTCTTTTGTTTTCAGACGTAAGAGAAAAGAAAACCTCTCACCACTGGTGTGGAGAACCGGTGACGCAACCCATTTTACAGATGGAGGAAATGAGGGTAGCAGGAGGATTCAACGTGTTGGCCACTGTGCATGTTCTCAGTGTTCCAATCACCAAGCCATAATGGAGAGCAACCTGCAGAGAGAGGTGGCCTCCAAAGTGTTCCCCAGATCCCTGGGAGTCCGACCTTCCCGTTAGACATCACAGAATTCTCTGTGAATCCATGTGGTTTCCCTCCAAAAGCAGAATGGGCAAGACTGTAGGAAGACCCCACATCCAGCAGGTTTACTGCTCCTAGAACTAACTTCCCAAACCTGTTCCCCTCCCCCCACCACTCCAGTGCACACCTTGACCAAAGAGAGACTCACAGCAGCAGCTTCTGACCCCTCTCTGGCCCTTTAAGGCCTCTGGAAACGTCACCTTACTTGGTATTCAGGGCATTCAGCTCAGCTCTGCTTTCTAAGCTGGGAGGGTCAGGGACTCATTAGCGGATGCTTAAATGTCAAAGGGAGACCTGTCTCAGCAGAGCTGGGCTTACAGAGTCTTCCTTCCTCTTCCCACACTTGCAATCTGGCCTCCTGGCATCCAGGAAGGCAGGAGAAAATCATCTGGGGAGAAGCCAGGGTAGGAATTCTACTTCCTATAAGGAGACAGATTCACAGCCCTTTGCCTGTCCCTTCCACTGTACTGACAAATCTCATTCATGTCCGGCTCTGAATGATCCACCCAGTGTTTATGCCTCCATTTTAGAGATGAGAATACTGAGCCTCCAAAAGGAGAGGAAACATGCCAAGGTCAGTGAAGAAGGGTGGAGCTGCCTGTGTGCACTGTGTGGAGGAGAGCTGCCCGTTTGACAGGTGAAGATGCCACCTTTCAGGGACGAGAAGCAAAGTCAGGATTAGAACTCGTGTCTCTGAGCCACTGGTCTTCTGCTCCTTGGCCAGGGCAGCTCATCCAGAAAAGTACCATGGTCCTGGGAAGTACCATGGCCTTCTGGTGTGGTGCCAGGCCGGATGGCCTCTTCTGGAGCCCCTGGGTCAGAGTTGGGCCCTCGGGGCCATCTGGAGATGCGTGCTGATCTGGCCCAAGAGACAGGCATCCAGCTGGGGGTGATAGGAGGGCAGAACATTTGGCCAGAGGCCTAGATGAAGAGCCTGTGGGCTCACAGGGCCCTGAGTGATACCCCAGTGCCCTCAGTTACTCAAGGTCACATCTGCAAGAGGATCCAAGGGTGAGCCCCTAATAGTAGGTGACTCCAAAGACTACCATGGGTGGACTCCTGCTCTCACATGCCTACGGTCAGACACACACACTCCTGTACAGAGACCCATGTGCAAGTTGTTCTGTGATATGCAGGAACTGGACCGATACCAACAGTGCACCTGTCTGTGGGCTCCAGGTGGAAGGGTCTCTGTGGTCTTGACACCCTGGGGAGAGACTCAGTCTGGGCTGGACTCCAGCAGAGGGGCCCACCCTCCTGTTCTGCTCTCTCGTGTGGCTCAAGCATGAAGTGGCCTTGCACTGAGGAGACGAAAGTTTTTGTTCGAATCTGGGTGCTGGCTGTTCAGGGGTTGTTGGGAAATGCCCAACCCTGGTGGCATTGGGCCAGTCCAGTGGGAGGCTGGCTGAGGCTCAGCCAGGCCTTCTGGTAGAATAGGGGGAGCTCTTCTCTCTGGTACATGGTTGCCAGGCAACCCAGAGAGAGCCTCCAAGATTATGTCTCCTCCCCTCGATAAGACTCATCCCATAGAGGTCCAGTGCACAACCATACAGTCACAGCCCGAAGCACACAGCCACAGCCCAGTGCCCACTGTCAAGAGACCAGGCAGGCAGGTGGACATACACCTGCTCACACAGGGTCCTAGACTCCCACGTGGACAGACCCAAATGCGCTCAGATGAACCAGGTCCACGGGGGCACATTTGTAGTCTCAGAGCTCAGTATCCACGCACCCAAATAGGTAGATCTCTACTCACACCATCACAAACCCAGTCACACACACACGCACGCACACACACACAAGATGCACACACTGCCTCCCTGTCACACACACTGTGCACAAGTGTCCCACCTCCCAGACACACCCTCACTACAACCAGGCCCAAGCTACCCTCATGGTCTGCATCTCCTGCCCCATTGGTTCCCTCACACCCACACATACCCCCAAACCCCCAATGCCTTCTGATACAACTCTGTCTTCCCCTGCACAGTCCTGGGTTGGGGAGGGTCTCAGACCCCCCAGGGTGGTGGAAGAGGGCTCCAGGAAGGATCCACCCTATAGGATAAAAGGTGGTGGGCTTTGCACCCCTACAGGGTACCCAGGACCACACCAGTGCTGAAGGGGCCTCCCTTGGCCTCAACCCCAAAACCATTGCCCCAGCTGGGGCCCAGGAGGATTATAAGGTGGTCCCTTGAATAGGGTCCTGGTGGGGAAGGGGCAGGTTAACAACTTGAATATGGTTCTAGAGACTCAGTGTCAAGTTCTAGGCATTTTTAGGTGCTTAAAGAGAATCCAACTCCAGAGTTGAGAGACCCCAGAGTGACAGCCTTTGTGAATGATTAGTGGTCAAAGGGGAGTGAATAGATGTCACAGTGTTTTGAAAATGCTCAAACAGGGCCTGGGGGTGGTTCCTTAAAGAGGGACAGCCCAGAGTGTGAGGACTCTGAGCTCAGATGTTCCCAGGTTAGAATCCAGATGCTGCTAATTGTCAGCTGTGTGACCCTTAGGCAAGCCACTTACCCCCTGAGCCTCTGTTTCCCCTTCTGTATAATGGAGAGAGTGAGACTTTCTTTATAGGAATTAGGAGGATAAAGTATATCAAGTGCTTACACAGTGCCTGGTACGGCGAGAGCATTCGATAAGATCGTCAAGAATGGAAGCATCTCAGACTTAGACTCCAGTCTCAGCTCTGCCTCTTATAAGCTGGGTGACTTGTGTCAAGCGGTTTCAGTCCTCTGAGGCTTGAGTTTCTCCATCTGTAAAAATGGGGATCCTTATACCACCAGAATGATGCAAGGGTTCAACGGGGCCACATGTGTGAACAGTTGAACCTAGTTCCTGGCTGATAGCACGTGACCCATATACAGTGGCTGTGATGATAACAATGATATTATGATATGACTATAAGCATCTAATCATCATAGTAGCATTATTATTATTGGAAGAGGCATAGACTTGGGAGACAGAGCAACTTGGCTTTGATCTCACTCTGTCCTTAGACAGCTTTGTGACCCTGGAAGCCAGAGTGCCTCCTTGAGCCAGCCGTGGCAGCTACTGCTCGTGGCTGCTGCGAAGATTCAGTGGAGCCAAAGCACCCAGCTTGGAGCCTGGCATCCGTGCGGGCTCAGTAAACACTGGTGGAGTCTAAAGAGAAAAGGCGAGTCCCTTTATTTCTGAGAGTAAGGCCAGCGTCTCTGCCCTGGGACCTGATTGGCGTCCAGCTAACTAAGTTTTCTGGTTACGTGAGGTTTCGTCCACACTGCTTCCGGCTTCTCATCTCATTGCTGTAAATCTTTAGCTTAAACGCCTGACTCCCCTCCACATCCTCACCTCGTACGGCACATTCTCTGAGCATCGTTAACTCTTCCTCAGGGTGACCGATGAAATGGCGCGTCCCTCGGTGCATCCTGGGCCACGGGATGGGAGACTGTCCCGTGTTCCCCCACGGGACACTAGTGCCATTTGGGGTCTAGCAGTTCCTCATTTGGGGGATGGAGGGCTGTCCTGTACAGAAGAGACTGCATAGTCTAACCCCTTCCCTATCTTTTACATGTGGGGAAACTGAGGCCTGGACCACAGCGTCCACCACCATCACTTCTCACCAGCCTCTCGCAGCAGCCTAGAGTGAGAGGTGGGGAATGGAGGAGATGGTGCTGGGTGGCGGGAGCCTGCAGCATGCTCCGGAAATCAGTCATTTAACCCAATTCCAGATGTCTTCTCAGCTTGCTAGATTTGCCTCCACGATGAGCAGTTTCAGGCTACATGGTGCCAGGTGGTAGAGGTAATCACTAGGGTGCCTTTGACAGCTGAGATTTAAAATTTTCATTCCTAGACTCCCTCCCCCCTCCTCCACCATCCTTCTGCCCGGGGAGTAATTTCATATCCTTTTCTCTGCACTTAAATATAGATATATACGTATATGCTAAAAAAAAAAAAGAGGGCTCCTTCCTGGAGCCCTCTGCCACCACCCTGGGGGATCTGAGACCCTCCCCAACCCAGGACTGTGCAGGGGAAGACAGAGTTGTATCAGAGTTGTTGATTTTTGTAGCTTGCTTCACTTTTCCCCAAGGATTAGCATTGTCTTTCTTAGATAATCCTTAGCACGTTTTCGCTAACAGTGCGTCCCTGGTATTGTCACATAACCTCCCCTCTCTAAGCCCTGTGTCTCTCATCCGTAAAATGAGAGTTTACTATGGACCCTGCAGAGTTCCCAGGAAGGTAAAATGAGATGGCATTCACAAAGTTCTCAGAAGAGTGGATCACACATAGTAGGTGTTCAGTAAATGGCACCTACTTTTGTGCTCCTGATTTTGATTCACTGCATCAACAGTGTCCTTTATTTTATGTGAAAGCTGTGCTTCTAGAAAAGTGTATACAGCTCAGATTTGAGAACAGTGGAACCCAATTGAAAATGGGCACCATGAGTCTTTAGATAAATTTGACAGGGGCCACTTATAATTTTTTAAATTTGTCTTTATTACATTAAAAAATAACTATGCACTGTCGAAAAAGTTAGAAAAGAGTTTTACAAAAAGGTGGAAATAAAAATTGCCTATATCCTATCAGAGTTCTCCAGAGAAACAGAACCAGTAAGATATATGCAAATATATAAATCAAGAGATTGATTTAAGGAATTGGCTCATGCAGCTGTGGAGGCTGGCAAGCCTGACACCCAGAGGCTGAATTCCTTCTTCTCTGGGAAACCTCGTTTTTTTCCCCTCATCCCTTCAACTGATTGGATGTGGCCCACCGACGTTTTAGAGGGAAATCTCTGTTAAGTCTCCTTAAAGTCAACGAACTGTAGATATTAATCCTATCTTCAAAAAACCTTCACAGCAACACCTAGACCAGTGTCTGACCAAACAACTGGGCACCATAGCCTCACCAGGTTGACACAAAACTTAACCATCACGTCTGCTATTAAGAGATAACCGTGGTTGTTAACGTATTAGTCTATGTCCCTCCAGAGATTTACACTGAGAGAGAATTTGCGGACACAATTGATATTTTATAATATGTGGAGTTTCATGGTCTCAGTTTTTATTTAACATTCTATCTTGAACACATCTTCATCTCTTTAAAGTAACTTTTAACATCATTATTTTTGATGGGGCATAGAATCCCATTGTGTTGTCATTCCCTACTTTATTTGTCCAGTACTTCATTGTTGGACAGCAAGGTTGCTGCCAGTCTTTCACCTGTTAATTTAAATAAATGCTGCAATGAGCATCCTTATTGATGTCTTTGTGTACACCTGTAATGGATGCAAAGGGTACCCACCCAAATCCTCTTTACCACTAATGGCTCACATCTGCCCCCTTGTCTGAAAAATGACCCTTGCCCCAGCAGCCTTCCAAATGACAGACGTTGGGGAGGGGGGCACATAGGGCCAAGGTCGGCCCCTTTCCTTAAAGTGGGACCAACTCTGTGGTACAGTTTACCCTCCGGGCTGGAGGTGGGACCCAGCCAAGATCACATGCTTACTTAGCTCCTCCCCTGCCCTGTCCTGCTTCTCCTGAGAAGCCATAAAACATTGTCTCAGGTTCGGCTTCAAGTAAACCCAGCTGAAGACAACATCTCTGAGTATTGTTTTGAGGATGACTTCTATTAAAGAGATAGCAACGTCTTCTGAATTTTCTGTTGCGTAGCTGGGATGTTTCCAGATTAGGTTATCTGAAGGGGAATCTCTCCAACAAATCAGTCCCTTAGAGCACTGAGTGGGGCAGAGACTCCCGAGGCCCCGGTTTTTCCCCTAAAGCCCAGGACAATGGGAGGGAGAGGGGGCACCCCAGTGCTGGAAGGAGGGGCAGGAGAGCTCTGGACCCTTTTCTTCCCTCCGTCCTCAAATGCCCAACCCTCTCCTGATGAGATCACGAAAATCCTCCATGGCATCTGTCATTTCCCTAAATGAAAAGTTGCCACCACCAAGAATGAGAAAGCGAGACATAGGAGTGGTGACAAAGAAAAGGGGATTATAAGGCCCAGCAAGAACATCTCAGTGACCTGTGTTGTTGACAGAGATGCCAGGGTTGAGGACATTCTTTGAATTTTCTAGCTCATGAGTCTCCACTGTGGCTCACTGCGTGACCTTGGGCGAGACTCTTGCCTAGAAGGTGGCTCTCCCAGCCTACATCTGACTAGTTCTTTTCCCTCTGTCTCTCCAGATGGAAGTGCAGTCTTCCGAGGCTGCTTCCGCAGGCCCGACAACCTCTCCCTGGCCTTGCCCGTGACGGCTGCCATGCCCAACATGTCTGTGGACAAGTGTGTGGACCTTTGCACAGAGAAGGTAAGCCTGGTTCTGTGCACGGAGCTCTGGGGAGGGTGGTGTGGAGCAGCTGGAGGAACGGGATGCTTGTCTGGAGGAGCAGCAGCCCAGCTGGGATGAGAGAGGTCATTACTGTGATCTGTGACATGGGGGGAATTTGACTGTTTCATGTGGATCCAAAGGGTAGGAGTTACATGGGGCCCATTTCTTTCCCTCCAAAGAAGTGTGTTTGTTCTAATAGTGAGGACTGCTCAGGAATGAGGGCCACATGTGAACTGGGCCGAGAAGCGTGTGTAGAAGATTGCCAGGTAAAGGCAAGGACAATCCCACCTTGGGACAGAGTGAGTTCCCCATCACTGGAGGTATGCAAGCAGAGGCAGAGCAGCTGTGGCATACGGAACTTTGGACATTGGATATCAGTTGGACTGGATGATCCAACTGGCTGATCCTTTCTCAGCCTGAGATCCTTGATGGGTGACTGTTTATCCTTCCTCCCAAGCCAGACAGGGAACGCCACAAGAGCAGAGACTGTGGCCTAAAACATTTTGTGACCACTCCCAATACCCAGCACGGAGCTAGGCTCATCGCTGGCATTCAGTGATGTCTGAGGACCTCCCTCCTTCACTCAAGGTGAGCTAATTACACGAGGGTCCAAAGGAGAACCACCCTTCCCCAACCACAAGAAGGTGGTTGCCCATTTCATTCATTCACTCAGCTAATATTTGATGAGAACCTGCTTTGTGCCAGGCCCCTGTGCTCAGTGCTGGGGGTGCAAAGTCAACAAGATATGGTCTTTATCCTCCATGACGCTGACATTTGCTGGGGGCCAACTTTGTGGCTCTTGCTGGGTGCTCAGCGTGCGCCCCAACTGCTGAATGCCCCCACCTGCTCTGACTCATCCTGCTTGGCTTTTCTTTCATCAAGGCTCCTAATTCACAAAGCATGTCTCAGGAAGACTGAAAGGATCATCATAGAAACTGCCACTTACCGAGCACCTCCTCCATGCAGCCCTCTGCCCCACGGGTCACACAGTTTACCTCTCACAACAAAGCTAGGTGTTGGGAATTTTCATCCCCATTTCACAGATGACAAAACCAAGGCTCAGACAGATGAAGTCACTTGCCCAAGCTCACAGCGCAAGCAAGTGGCAGAACTGGGACTGACACCAAATCTATTCTCTTGACTTCTGAGCTACCCTAGAGACCCCGCAGAGAGGCTTCCAGGAACCATTCAAGGGCAGCCAGGCCACTTCAAGTCACCAAACATTTCCTGAGTGCTTGCTTTGCTCCCAAGAGGCATCCTGGAAGGTCAGGGGCGATGTTCATAAGAATGAAGAAGGTTCGACCATCTTTTTGTCCAGCTTTCTCTCTTGGGCAGGAATCCCCCTCCCATGGCATCCCCTCCAGGTGGACATTCCTCTGTCCTGAGGGCTCTGGAGGAACCTACAGATCAGCCAGAGGTGGAGGACAAACACAAGACAGTGAGGTCACAGGGCAAACCAGTATGGAAGAGGGTCCAGCTGCACATAGGACTGGAGGGAAGCAAAGGTGTGGGCAGGTTGCGTGGGCGGGGTGGGGGGCGACAGGAAGACCCCACTGCAAACCTCCCTCTTCTAGTTTCTTCTAATCTCCTTAGGGCGTCACAGGAGGAAAATTGAGGGGATTAAGTGGACAGGGGTCCAGAGCTGCTTGTGTCAAGTGGTGGAGGGTCTGAAAGACTTAGGGTGTCAGAGGAGGCTTCAACATGGGTCACCGGCTAGAAAATACCATCAGTCCCAGCCCAGGTCCACCCACCTGTATCAGCATCTCTCTGATCTTTGGCTACGTGCTGTAGCTCATATTTAACACCTGTGAGAAATAAACCAAACCTACCTACCATGGCAAAGCTCACCGGAACCAGCCACGGCGGTATGACCTTGGTTTGTTACCACATTATGCCTGGACCAGCTGCCAGGGAGAATTCAGCTTCATGCGTCTGAGCAGAAGCAAGTTGGACCAAGGACAGTCCATTGCCCTCCAGATCTCAGGCCCAGCCTGCTCCCACTTAGCTCTTTCATAGAACAAATAAAACAATTCGGAGCAGCTCTCCCAGCAAAGACTGTGGCTACAGGTAGGTATCAACATCCTCTTTGGCTTAAAAGAAAGAATTCAGACAGCTTTTCCCAAAGCATGGGCTTCATATCACTGTCAGACACAGAGGATTTACTCTGGCATAATGCATGGCCATAAGAAAAACTTTTCTTTTTCAGTTTTCTTTCAAGACCTCCAGGAGAAAGCTGCTTTTCAGTGCTAAAGTATCTTTAACACCTCTCTCCCCTCAACTAATCTCCCTTTTGCAGGAAAAACAGAGTCGACCCCAGGCTCAAGTTCTTGGCAGGCAGAGTGCCTAGTTAGAATTTAATCACGTGGTTTTGTTTCTGTAGTATTGGGGTTTACAGTATGGAAATGTATGGAAATGATACTTCTCAACCAGTGCTACTTTCAGGAGTAATAAATAGTTCCTTTGGATAGAGAAAGCCCGTGTGCAGCAACCCAACACAGCCAAAAATTATATATATATATATAAATTAATTTTAAAAAGTGACTTGACACATAAAGGAAACAAATAAATGAATAATAGTACAGGAAAGTAAAAAAGAAAATGGTAACTATGTGAGGTGACGGGTGTGTTGACTAGCTTGATTGTGGTGATTATTTTGCAATGTATACATACATTGAAACGTCAAGTCGCACATCTTAAATAGATGCAATTTTTTACTTAATTATACCTCAAAAAAGCTGGAAAATATAATAGTACAGGAGGTACGCAGATAGGCAAAATCTTGCTGCTGAAGCTTGGGGACCCTTGAGCTGGGGAGAGTGATGGAGAAGGGGACGATTGGAACGCAAATCCTGTTCTGCATCCAGAGTCCGGGCTGTCCAGGGATTTGGTGACTTTCTTCCCTTTCCTCTCCTGCTTCAACCCCAGGAGTACCCACTGGCAGCCCTTGCAGGCACCGCCTGCCACTGTGGCTTCCCCACTACGCGATTTCCCCTCCACGAGAGAGAGGACGAACAGCTCTGTGCCCAGAAGTGCAGCGCGGAGGAGTTTGAGAGCTGCGGGACACCCAGTTACTTCATTGTGTATCAGACGCAGGTCCAAGGTAAGCCAGGTCTGCCCCGACCCAGCAGACCCCCAGAAGCTCTCCCAGCGGCCTCCCTCCCAGAGATGCTCCAGCCAGTCCATTCCAGCCAGTCTTTCAGCAAGAGAACTGTGCAGGCCAGAGAGCAGAGGGCAGAGGGCAGAGGCAGGGCTGGTGAGCATAGCCAGGCTTAGAGATCCTGCATGGGCAATGGAGGGAGGGCCCCTGGCAAGGGGGATGGCTCTGAAAACCTTCATCTCTATCCCTTATACTGAAGACCCCCTTGGTGGCTCTTCCTGTAATGGGGGCTGTGAGATTGAATGGGAAAACATCTGATCTGGGAGTAGGAGACTTGGGTCTTCAACACAGACCCACTGCATGATCCTGGGCGAGTCGTGTCCCCTTTCTGAGCCTCAGTTTCTCCATCTGTAAAATGAAGCTGTAGATTGTTAGCCTTCCAATTCTAGGATTCTGCAGATTTACCTATAACTTTTTCTTCTCTTTCTCTGTCTCACTCATCCTTTCCACTTTTATCCTTCTTCCTTTGCTAGTGGAACCCACACTCAATGTTTATCTCCTCTTTCATCTATTGGGGTACCAGACTGTGGTGACGATGGTGGTGGTGGTGGTGATGGTGGCACTTAGGGACTTTCTTTGTGCCAGACTCAGTCTTGAGTCCTTCGTATGCATTTTCTCACTGATTCCCCTCAGCTTTCCTGTGAGGCAGGAATAGTCATTATGCCTACCTTATAGGTAGGGAAACTGAGACTCAGCACAGGTGAAGGACTTGCCTGAGGTCATGGTGTTTGTAATATTACTAGATGAAAATCTTTTCTCCTGATGGAGGCATCATGAAGGGTGGTGGCACTTGGAAAGGTGCCTTGCTGGGATGCTCAGCCCAAAGGAAACCCGTGAAGGATTACCCCAATATCTGAAAAAACTGTCCACCTGCGATGTGCAGTCCTATGCCAAGCTTCATCTCATTTAATGATGGGAAGCCCACAGTAAGCCTGTGATCAGGATGATACCATCCCCATTTTACAGATGGGAGAACCAAGACTCAGAGAGATTGAGAACTGGCCATAATCAGACATCTACAAGAGTGATTTGCTTTCAGGTCTCTGACTCCAAAGTCCCTGCTAGAAACCTCTGCCCACAGTGCCAAGGACACTCCCCGCACCCTCTGAAGCCTGGAGAGCTAACAAAACACCACTGGGCTAGACCTCCTCTTCATCTCCCAGGAACTAGGCTGCCATATATGGTCGGGCAGGTTGAGCACTGCACAGGCATAACCTAGAAGAAAAGTAATGCCTGAAAGCCAGCCTGCGCTCTGCCTGTCATGCCGTGCTCTCTGGATGGCAGCACATCTGCCCAGAGGAAGGGGAGGGAACCTTTATCTGATTTTTACAAAGGTGCTGTAAGAGCTAGTGGCAGCTTCACCAACAGCCTGCGCCCTGTTTGGCCTGATGGGGGTACCGGTGGTGGCCAACTGCGGCTGCTTCCATGGCAGCTGAATATTGCTAAGAGCCCAGTGAGCAGAAATGTTTTTAGCCAGTGTGGCCCTTGGCTTTATTTACACTCTGGTGAGGAAGGATGAGTGTTTGTTAGTTTCCAGGAAGTGTTGATTACTCTGTGCAGAACTGTGTTACCCCAGCTTGGGGGAAGGGTCATACACAGCTTAATTATCCCATGACCATGAACAGCTTTGATGTGGACAGA
This sequence comes from Monodon monoceros, assembly GCF_005190385.1. Classification (NCBI taxonomy): domain Eukaryota; kingdom Metazoa; phylum Chordata; class Mammalia; order Artiodactyla; family Monodontidae; genus Monodon; species Monodon monoceros. The sequence goes on from NW_021703765.1 coordinate 68,812,551, forward strand.
ACCTACACTGGAGCCTTTTCAATAGCCCCTGATTGATGGGTTTGCTCATTCCCAGTGCCTGGCCCCAGGCCATTACTGGTGTTCAATTTCCCATGTCACACTTGCAGGCCCTACACACTGGGGTGGCTTGAGAGTCATGTGGTTCATGAGGCTGCCAAGAGTCTGGTCCACGATGGCTGCCATTTATTGAGTACCTACTGTGTGCCGGGTACTAAGCTCTTTAGACTGAATTAACTCATCTAATCCTCATAACAGTCCAATGACATAGGTGCTGTTATTATTACCATTTTACAAATATGGCAACCCGGCACAGAGAGGTTGAGGAGCTTGGCCAGAGTCACACAGCTAGGACAGAACAGAGTTGGGATTCAGACCAAGGCAGTCTGGGTCCTGAGCCTGCACTCTTAATCTCAGCTTCTCAACATACACTGCAAATACTTCACATGCATTATCCATCTAATCCTGTAAGGTTTATTAGCCCCACTTTACAGGTGAGGAAACTGAGGCTCAGAGAGGTGAAGAGCCTTGTTCAGTGTCACACAACTAGGCCATGATCATCCTAGATCGAAACACAGGTCTGTCTGATTCCAAAGCTATATACAACACTGCCTCCAGCATCTGTTTCGATTTGTGGTGCTTAAGAACCAAATAAACTTCCTTTTTAGTGCTGAAAATAACCAGCTTTATCCTCGCCGCCCAGGCAGTATTTGAATGGAGAATTCTGTTTTCAGGGGAAATTGAGGGGCCAGGTTCTTTCTCTCTCCCAACATTTTATTATGAAAAAATGTCAAACCTCCAGAAAAAAATGGAAAGAATTACACAATGAACCTGCTAGACTTATCCTACAGATTTTACATCTGTCAACATTTTGTTCTGTTTACTTTATCATACATCTCTCCATTACTCCATCCCTCAATTTTTATTTTTGGATGCATTTCGGAGTAAGTTGCAAACATCATTACACTTCAGTCTGCATATCACTAATTATAATTCAATATTTACTTATGATTTTTTTTTTTTTTTTGCGGTACGCGGGCCTCTCACTACTGTGGCCTCTCCCGTTGCGGAGCACAGGCTCCGGACACGCAGGCTCAGCGGCCATGGCTCACGGGCCCAGCCGCTCCGCGGCATGTGGGATCTTCCTGGACCGGGGCACGAACCCGTGTCCCCTGCATCAGCAGGCGGACTCTCAACCACTGCGCCACCAGGGAAGCCCCACTTATGATTTTTTGAAGTAGCATTTACATAGAGTGAAATGCACAACTTTTAAGTGTAGTATTTGATGCCAACTGGGTCCTATGAAATCCACACCTCTGTCAAAATATAAAACATAACCACTCTCCAGAAAGTTTTGCATCTAGGCTCCTTTTTGCAATGTGTTCCCATGAAAACCATTCCCAGACACCTACTTGGCTTGATAAAGATGCTTTTTGGTTTGTTTTTTTCCAAAATCTGCTCTCCTCTGAACAAACAGATTAAATGTGCATGGTGGGGAAGAGACCTGGTCTCTGGTTAGCAGCATCAATACTAAGAGCTCACAGCATGTGAACCCTGTGTTAACATTCAACACCCATTCTCTCTTCTAACCCTCCTAACCAACCCCCAGGATGTCATCATTATCAGCATTCCCATTTTACAGGTGAGGAAACTGAGGTTTATTCAGATCCATCATTTTTCCAAGGTTACCCAGCAAGGAGATGGCAGAATTGGAATTTAAATTTAGGACTTCAAACTTTTCCCTCGAAGGGCTATTGTGAGAAAGCAAGTAAGGATAATAAATGTTTCTTGGATGAATGGATGGATGGATGGATGGGTAGATGGATGGTTAGGTGGATGCCAGATAGTATGGAAAGTGCCAGGGAATCAGCAAAGGACAATATGGGAAGGGTTTCTGACTAAACGAATAATTATTTGAATTACAGTAGCAGAAAGTAATACGAGAGATGGACATAGTACACTAATGATAGCCCAGGGAGTCAGAGAAGGAAGGGAGGGAGGGAAGGAAGGAAGGAAGGAAGGGAGGGAGGGAGGGAGGGAGGGAGGGAGGGAGGGAGGAAAGAAGGAAGGAAGGGAGGAAGGAAGGGTCCAGTTCAGCAGAGAGCAGGATAATAAGCAGTCAAAGGCAGGTAGGAGGCAGTGAAGGCTGAGGGACCAGTGCACCTGAAGCTGCCAAGTCAGCTTGGAGAAGAGGAGCAGAGCACGGATGAGACAGTGAAAGAACCAAGTGGCTGGCAGGTGGGGGAGTTTGAGGAGAGAGCATGTGGGTGGCGTGAGCCTGGGAGGATGCAAGGGCCAGGCCACACGGGGCTTGAAGGTCAAGATAAAAACCTTGGACTCAGTCCCATGCAGATGGACGGCATTTGTGAGTTTTAATCTGGAGGCAGGTGTGGGGGTGATAAGAGACTCAGTGGGACAGGGGAGAAACTGAGGCTGGAGAGAAGGCTCATCCTCCTGGCTGACTTTTATTGAATCCCTACCATGTGCTTATCCTTTTTCATATATTATCTCATATAACCATTTTCCCATTTCCAAATGAGGAAACAGGCCCAGAAAGCACCGGGTCGCACAGCTGGGAAGTGGCAGGGACGGGACTCACACCCTGGTCCCTTCTAAACAGGCTCCTTCTGATGTGCCCCTGCCACTGACCCCTGTCTGTGCCCTGCCCTTTGCAGACAACCGCTGCATGGACAGAAGGTTCCTTCCAGCCAAGTCCAAGCAGCTCATCGCTCTGGCCAGCTTCCCAGGTGCCGGCAACACGTGGGCTCGCCACCTCATCGAGCTGGCCACCGGCTTCTACACCGGCAGCTACTACTTCGACGGTTCTCTCTACAACAAAGGTGAGGAGGCGGAGGGGAACAGGGAACGGGGGCAGGAGCTCGGGAAGGACCCCCTGGGAGGGCATGGGAATACCCCTTCCTGAGCACCTACTATGTGCTGCTCAGCTCGCCTGGGCATGTTTATCGAGACCTACTATGTGCTTGGTACCTTCCCTTCACTTACATCCCACAAACATTTCCTGAGTATCATGTCCTGGGTACCTCACCTGCTTCTGTCAACATTAGACACTTATTAAGCATCTACTATGTGCCTGGGACCTTCCCTCCATTTAAGTCATTCCTTCAGCACTTACTGTATGCTGGGCACATCATACAGGAAACTGAAGCCCAAAGAGGTGACACGATGTCCCAGATCACTCATTTGAGTTGGAAACACAGCCAGTGTCTTGAAGGTCTAGTATGGATACATTAGCATTCTAACTGGCTTCGAAGAGCCCATCCAAATGCCTTAACTCTCATGGGCATGGGAGGCCAAGATGGAGAAGAGCACAGTCTTGGGCGGCAGGATGGCTTAGCTTTGAACCTTATTCGCAACCCCTACAAGGCCCTCATGGCGGAGTTCAACCGCAAGTATGGCGGACACATCGGCTTTGCTGCCCATGCCCATTGGAAGGGCCTCTCGCTAGCTCTGTAACTTGGGCAAGTTATTTGCTCTCCCTGGGACTCAGTTTCATCATCTATCAAATAAAACCCACAAAGGATTATTGAAAGGATCAGTTGTCTACTACATGAAAAGGGCTCAGGGCAGTGTTCAGCATGGAGTCAGTGCTATAGAAGCATCCTCCAGCTACCCAGAATGGCTTTCAGTTCCTCAGCTTTTGAAATGAGAACCTGATCCGGTCCCTCCTTCCTTTTGCTTAATTCCTTTTAAGGGCTGTGTAGTCTTTCTGGTCCAGTACTAAAACTCTTCATCACATCCCCCTCTTGCCCTCTGCTCTCCTGTACCAGTCGCTCATGTGTGACACGTTTCTTCCCACCCACCACAGGACCTTTGCACCTGCTGTTCCCACCACCTTTCCCTCCTCACTTGGGTTGGTAAATTTTTCCTCGTCCTTCAGCTCTCAGCCTAAGCACCCCTTCTCCCAGGAAGTCTTTCTGGATGCTGCCTGACTAGGTCAGTGATCTTGGCCAGGCTGGCGGGGCTGCTCAGCTGCAGACTGCAGGTTGGACCCGTGTCTGTTCCATGGGTCTCTCACCATCTGGGACCAACAGGCTTCCAGGGCATGTCCTTCTCACAGTGACAGCAGAAACACACAGAGTGAACAGAAACGTGATGCATCCTGAGACTTTGGCAGAGACCCATTTCCGCCCTCGATCCGCTGGCCAAAGCCAGTCGTACGGCGTGCCCAGCATCAGTGGGGTAGAGATGTAGACTCCACCCAAAGAGGAGTCCTCCAGCACATCACTGTCAGGCCCCTCTCGTGGCACGTAGGCATGATTACTCCTCTTCTGAAGCTCTAACCACGGCAGTGACTTTACATGATTTGTGTCACTATTCAAATTATCTGGCTCTCAAAAACTAAGACCCATGGATGTTTTCGTAAATCATTTTCTCCCTGCACAGTGCCTGGCATGTAGTAGGTGCTCTATCAGTACGTGAGTAAATGAATGAGTAGACAAATGAACGTCTGAGGATTCCTGAAGGGGTCCAGGAGGGGGTGGGGTGGACCTCTTGTCTCCCTCAGCTCAGTGCCACGTTCCCTATTCCCCTGGTTGTGGGAAGGGTTTAAAGGTGAGCGGGACCACTGGCGCAGCGGGAGGACCATCTGCATCAAGACGCACGAGAGTGGCCAGAAGGAGATCGAGGCCTTCGACGCAGCCATCCTGCTCATCCGTAACCCCTACAAGGCCCTCATGGCGGAGTTCAACCGCAAGTACGGCGGACACATCGGCTTTGCTGCCCATGCCCATTGGAAGGGCAAAGGTACTGCTTTGGAGGGGGGGGGGGGGGGTGGAGCCCTAGGGTGTAGAGGGCAGTGCGAGGGGCTAGTGCTGTCTCCTGCCAGGAATCCAGGAGGGCATCCTTGAGGGCATGTGTGTAAGTGTCCAGGTCCTGCTTACAGATGAGGAGGTATGCTTTGCACATCCCACCATACCCACCAGCATCACCCTCTGTGAGCTAGGTTGTTACCATGGCACAGTGGTTAAGGGCATGGGCTCTGGACCAAGACTCCCTGAGTTCAGATCCCAACTCCACCACTTCCTAGAAAAGCGCCTTCACCTCCATGAACTTAGATTGTCCTGTTTATAAAGTGGAGGTAGTAAAACCCAAGAATTTAACCCTTTAAAAACACTCAGTGGACCCTCGTATTCAAGAGCCCTTTCCTGGGATCTGAATCCAGCCCAAGGTCAGTGGCTGAGTGGCCATGAGGTCACCTATGAGCTCCTAAGATCATCATTCTATGAACCCCCTCCACTACTCTGGATTGGAAAACTCAGAGAGGTTAAGTGACTTGCCCCAGGTATAGCTGGGAAGTGACAGTGTCAGTCTCCGAGCGCTAAACTTCATTAAGATGATCTGAATTTGATGTTCACCTCTGGTGCTTAGTAGATTCCAGAATGGAAGAACGTCTCAGTACAGAGCAGCAGCCCACAGTAGTGGGGAGAGCTCCGAAGTCAGACCCAACCTCCTCAAAATCCCATGTCAGTTATCACCCATATCTCCATTACCATAATGAAAGTCACCTCCATGCGTGACCAGAATGTCAGCAACACCCCAAGGTGAGAGACAGCCTGGTAGCTAATGCCTGGGTTAGGTTCACACAGTTCACCCTGTGTCATGGATGGGGCAAGCTAGTTTCAGGGAGGTGAAGGCACTTTTCCAGGAAGTGGTGGGGCAGGGGTTTGAACCCAGGGAGTCTTGCTCCTGAGCCCATACCCTTAACCACTGAGCTATGATAATGAGTTAGACTGAACGTCAGTGGCTACAGATCCCCCCCACTCAGAGCTCCTGATGCCAAGTAAGTACTCTGTGAACGTGAGCCCAGCCGACCTCATCCAGCTTCAAGGAACCAGGCTGCTGCAGCCTCTAGGCCCAGGGGTGCTTCCCACTCCTCCAAACCCTCCCCCTGGCCCCCAGCTGCTCCACGCTCCAGCCCCTCCCCAGAGAGAACCGGAGCAGGCAGGACAACGTTAACTCAGCCAATCACATTCTCAGCACTGATGTCATTGATGAAAACTCTTGGGCCTGCCTGACCAACTGTGCCCTGGGTTCCCAGTTTGCTCAAGGGGCCTGTCTGTCCCTTCCCCTGCTTCACCCCCTCTCTCAGTGAGGGGGTGGAAGCTTGGACAGGTGATGACATCTGTTCCCAGGGGTAAAGAGACCTCTGAATTATTTATTTGTAGAACAATCAAAAATGACCACTGTTTGGGGCCAGGCTGAGAAGTCTGCAGGTGCCAACGGCAGGATCCTGTCCCAGGAGCAGATGTTCTGCTTGTCAAGCTGGAAAGGACCTGGGAGATCGCTGAACCCAGGCGTCCTCAGCCCCAGCAGCACATCAGAATCCCAGGATGTGGGGAAGTCCCAGTTCCAAGGCTGCACCCCAGACGATTACTGGAGTGGAGCCTGGGCACTGGTATTTTTTAAAGCAGTGTGCAGGCAGGCCTGAGAACCACGGATTCATTCTCTATTAATGGGGAAAATAAGGCCCAAGAGAGGCAGGGCCTGCCAGAGTCACTCGGGCACATAATGGCAGGACTAGAGTCCAGCTCTCCACCTCCCAAGCATCCTACTGCCCCAAGTAAAAAGGGAGGGAATTCACTTGGGAAGCTAGCTCATATGGGACCAGGCACTTAGCAATAATTATCTCATTTAAATCTTCTAATTACCCGAGGAGGTAAGAAGGGCTGCCACAATCACCATCCCAGGAAGGGAGCGAGTCGTGTGGCGGAGGCCCCAGGAGTTGAGCGAGCTGAGATCCAAAGCCAGGCATTAGCTACCAGGCTGTCTCTCACCTCGGGGTGTTGCTGACATTCTGGTACATTCAGAGGCTCCCCGCTCCTGGCATAACCCCTCGTCTCAGGTTTAGGCAATTTCCTAATTCCCAGGAGCCACCTTGCCTCTTCCTTATTCAAGACAGTTGGGAGCTTTAAAACCAAAGATAAGGGAGGTGTCAGGACAGGCTGAGCCCAGAGGCTGCAGGGGATGGGAAAGAGGAGATTTCAGGACACACACCTCCTATGGGGGGCCTGGGGCCCCCTCATTAGTCTGGGCTGGGAGGGACCTTCTCCCAGTGCTTCCTCCCAGGCCTGACCCAGGTCTTCAAGTGCTCTGCCTGAGAGCCTTCCCCAAAGAACCCCATCCCCACGGAGCCCACCCACTCATTCCTCTCATTTGCATTAACATCTGACCCTGTAGGCACTTGAGTTTGAGACCCTTGCCTGCTCCAGCAGCGTCAGTATCACTTGGGAATTAGTTTGAAATGCAGATTCTCAGGTCCCACCTCACGCTTACTGGATCAGAATTCTCATTTTAACAAGATTCCTTCCAGAAGCTTCTTGTGAGCTTTCAAATTTGAGAATCACTGCTTTGGGACACCCTCGGCCAGGAATGTGAGGGTTACTCCCACCTAAGAGCAGAGGTCACTCACCTGCTGAGAGGTCACTCACCCGTGTCCCCCTCCCAGTTATAGCTGGGTCGAGGCTCGTGTCACCACCACCCACCCACCCCCGGCTTTTGTTTCCATAACGTTGATTTTATGATATCCCTGGAGTGGGCCCAAAGCAAAGTTTTATGTGATATGATTACACAAGGTGAATTGTCCTGGATCTGTTTAATGAAACAGAGACCGTGTTTAATGATTCCGTGGAGAATTAAATACAGTTAAGCTATTAATCAGACCCCGGTTCCTCCCTTTGACAAGAAGATGAAGCAGAGAGTGGCCAGCGCGTGTCCCGCCGGGCCCTTGTGGGGGACAGTTCTGGCAGAACCAGCACTCATCACCTGTGGTCCATAGCATAGTGTGCCTTTATTACCCAATTTGAAGGCAGCCATCAATTACCGGGAATCCTGAGCTAAATGAGGGCTTTTGTTTTTCATTTTCATTTTTGTTCTTCTTCATTCCAGCGAAGTCATTCAGGAGCTTCAAGTGAGGGATCTTTGCTCTAGGAAGGGGTGGGGAGGGGGCGAGTATCTGCTGCCCCAAAATGATGGGCCACTTGGGGCATCTCAGAGATGCTGGGGACCAACATCAAGAATAGTTGTAGCCAACATTTATCCAGCGCCTGCTATGTCCCAGGCCTGGTGCCAGGGTCTGCAAATCTTATTCCATTCCATCTGTATGGCATGTCTAGGATGGAGTTCTTAGCACAGTTGCCATTGTGCAGATGGGTAAACTGAGGCTCAAGGAGACCTCCTGACGTCCCCAAGGTCACACAGCCAATATGGAGAGGAGCTGGGTTTTGAACCCTGGCAGTCTGACTCCAAAGTCTTCTGTGAACAGACCCGTGTCTTAGATGACACCTGAAGGTGAGGTAAGCGGATGTAGACTAGGATCTGGGGCGAGAAGAGTGCTGGAGATGATCAGATCAGGTGCTCTTAAAGGGTTTGCCAGGAGGGCAGGAGCCAGGCTCATTCCCGTGTGTAAGATGGAGCTAGAGTAATTCCTACTCTCCAGGGGCACTGGAGAGGTAGTGCGTGCAAAGTGCCCAGCACAGCCCTGGCACACAGTAGGTGCTCGGGCAACATACATTCCCACCCCAGGGAAGTTTGCAGTCACAGGGATGCCATGTCATCTCCCCCTCACCTGTGTCCAAGGCCAGGGGCACCACCTGGGGGATCCAGGCCATCATGCAGACAGGCCCTTCCTTTTTCTTGAGGACCACCCTCCAGGAACCTCTTGAGATGGTCACAAGTGGCTAAGCCTGGAAGTCCATCCAGATGGACTGAGTAACTGAGTGCCTTCTGCATCCATCTGGGTTTCTGCCATGGGAGCGGCAGTTGTCCTGAATCACCAGGGATGCTGTGAGATGACTCAGGAATGGGGACATTCTTTCTCAAAAAGTAAAGCAGAGTATACACATGCTAGATTTTTTCCTAATCACACAGATACATCTGGTCTTATAACAGTACGGGCCCAGTTAGCTAGATACATTGTAAATAATCTATTTGAAGGATAAAAATTATCTTTGTCAGGGACTTCCCTGGTGGCGCAGTGGTTGAGAGTCTGCCTGCTGATGCAGGGTTCGTGTCCCGGTCCGGGAGGATCCCACATGCCGCGGAGCGTCTGGGCCCATGAGCCATGGCCGCTGAGCCTGTGCGTCCGGAGCCTGTGCTTCGCAACGGGAGAGGCCACAACAGTGAGAGGCCCGCGTACCGCAAAAAAAAATATATCTTTGTCATCAGCATAAATATTTCCCAAGCAGCTGTGGTGTTCCAGGGGGTCACTGGGGGAGCAGGAGCCTCACCACAGATTCTGATGTGCTCTGCAAAGAAAGAGGAGCCCTTTATCACATCACAGCTTGGCGGCTGGGAATTTCAATTTAGTTCAACAACCATTTATTAAGCCCCTGCTGGGTGTGAGGCAGTGGGAGGGAGTGGGGGTGAGGCTGCTGGTGCCTAGGAAAGATGGGGGCCTGGAATCAGGCAGGGCTGGTCTGGATTATGCTTCCTGGCTGTGTGACCTTGGGCAAATTACTTCACGTCTCTGAGCCTCAGTTTCCTCACTGGTGACAAATGAACAGTAGTCTTTTCCTTTCAGGGTAGTTACTATGATTAAATGAGATAAGGGGTATCCATCATCCAGCAAAGCATGAGGATTTAGTTATTAAGAACCAGCTGGGCTCCCCAACGCAGCTTGGGAGACTCACTGAGCCTCGTTCAGTAAACATATCTGTCTGGAGGGTGCAGAGTGGTGCTGCCCCTGTGAGAAGCAGGGGGTATGGCTTCAGGGTTCCGGAGTACAGGCCCTGTGATTCTCCAGCTGGGGCTCAGAATTGAGGCTGCAAATCCCTCTCTCTGTTCCCAACATCCTCCGAGACCCCCCTCCTGGGTTTCCCTTTATCAGAGTTTCAACAGCTCCTGGGGCTGGCTGGCTGGCTGTCTCTCTGAGGTCTTCTCCAGGGCTCTCTGGTGAATTTCCCACATTCTGTTGTAGCCTGTCTCTTTCTTGAGTCAGGGGATCCCAAACACACACTCCCAATCTGGGTGACAATCCATCCTGTCCTTTTACCATGGCAAGGGAACAAACAGCACAAAGAAACAGTGTGTGGTACTTCAATAAAAAGCAAAGAAAGAAAGATAGGATAGAAAGGTGTCAAAATGACAGTGTAAATAATCTGATTTAAACTGCCCTCAGCCCAGAGGAGGTACCTGCCTGAGCCTGGGGAGTCAGGGAAGATGACATCTCACCTGAGAACAGAATAATCACAGTAATAATAGCCAACATTTACTGAGCACCTACTGGGTACAGGGCACCATGCTGAAAATTTTGTATGCTTTTTCCACTTCTCTGTACAAAGGCCCTATTGCTATCCTGGGAGAAGATACTGTTACTACACAGGATAACTTGGTAGTGGAAAGCCCAGACTTTGCTGCCAGACTGTTTGGTTTCAAATCCTGGCTCTGCCAGTTATTAGCTGCGTGACCTTGGGCAAGTTACTTAACCTCTCTGTGCCTGAGTTCCCCCTTCTGTAAATGAAGAAAACGATGATGCCTGCCTCACAGTGTTCTTGTGAGGAATAAGTGAACTGATAGCTCTATTAGTATATTTATTACACTCTATATTAAGATCAATATATATTAAAATATAAAAATAGAGTAACAAGGATTTATATATGTCTGTGCCTGGCATGGAGTAAGCACCAGACAGATGTCATTCTCCCCAGAGAGAAGGAAGGGCTAAGATGATTCCAGGCAGAAGCAGCAGCCCCGAGGTGGGAGGAGGGAGGCAAGTTTGGTGATCTAAGGGTTAACAGTGGTGGCGCTGTTGTGAATAGCCAACGCCATCTGACCTGTGTCCTCCCGCTGACCTGGGCCTCCTTGCTCTGTCCACAGAGTGGCCAGAGTTCGTAAGGAACTACGCCCCGTGGTGGGCCACGCACACACTGGACTGGCTCAAGTTCGGCAAGAAGGTGCTGGTGGTGCACTTTGAGGACCTGAAGCAGGACCTCTTCGTCCAGCTGGGCCGGATGGTCGGCCTGCTGGGTGTGGCTGTCAGGGAGGACCGACTGCTGTGTGTGGAGAGCCAGAAGGACGGCAACTTCAAGCGCTCGGGGCTCCGGAAGCTGGAGTACGACCCCTACACGGTGGACATGCAGAAGACCATCTCTGCCTACATCAAGACGGTGGATGCGGCCCTTAAAGGGAGGAACCTCACGGGCGTTCCCGATGACTACTACCCCAGATGATGGGTCAGAGCGGGGCGGGGAGCTGGCAGTCCAGACCAAGCAGGCCCTGGGGACTCCAGACCCCTGGGGGCCCACACCCATCAGTCCCCTCTTCGATTTGGGGACAATCCCCATGGCTGCTGTTGCCTTTCGCTGAGTTTCCTGCATGACAAAGGAGGCTCAAGCGAAGAGATTGTACAGGCACGCCCCACCTACTCACACCGCGCCCCCAGAGATGGAGGGGGCAACTGGGTTAGGGAGCTCTAGCCACATGGACCCTTCTCTGTCTCCCGTGTCCCTGTGCCCACCACTCTGGGCTCCACTTGTGGGAAGGAGGGCTCATGGGTGTCCCAGAGACAAGGGTGCCCCACTGCAGGTTTTGAGAACCCTGGTGCAAGAGCTAAAGAGAATGACATGGAAAAACGTGGCCCCAGACTCTCCTCCGTGCTGAGCTGAGCACTCATAGCTTCCCCGTCTCTGCCCCACCCAGGAAGCACTGACGCCAGGGTTTATCCTAGCCACTTCTGTTTGAAGAAAGATTGCTGGGAGGTTTCTCTGCGGCCTTAGGTTTCTGACGTTCTGGGTGGATCAGGGAAGCAATGGTGCTCAGAGCAGGTTAACTGGGGCCACCGCGTGGGGTCACTGACATCCCAATCCACCCCCCTACCAGGTCACAGCGCTCCTGAGAAATGACCCGGTTCCTGTCCACCTCGAGGGCTGGAATTCTTCCCTTTCTTCCCCAGCTGTATCCAGGTGGTGACCCACTTCCAGGGTCCTCAGGCATCAACCATTATCTCACCAGGATGGCCACAAGCCACATGCAGAATCTGAGTGAGAATGAGAGCTCTGGTAACACACCTCCCCACCGTGGGGTCCAACACGTTGATCTGACACTGCCCTTCTGACCCCTACCAGTAGGTCCCTTGCTATCCAGGAGAGAGAACAAGAGTGCTCCAAATCAGGTGGAACCATGAGCGAAAGTGACCCCCACTACCTTCCCAGACCATAGACCTTCCTTTGGTCATAGGCCAGCTTCTCTTAGGGGGTTAAGGAACGGGGTGAGTGGGGTGGTTGTTCATGTCCATACAAACGCTGCTCTTTTGATGCTGAGACATCAAACCAAAGGATTCCCGAGGACCTGAATCACTGATCATCTATCTCAGAAAGCATTGAGATCCAGGATCCCATCTCTCCCCCCCACCTTGGGTACCAGTGATTTCGCATCCAGCCCACATTTGTGCACCTACACCATCCCCCCACCGTGTAGGTGCAAAAGCCATAGGTCACAGCTCTTTGCTATTCTGTCTGGAGCAGCCCCCCAAGCAGCCACCTCTGAAGCCTTGGGGTGCAGATAAATGCTCATTCCCAAATAGCCAAGAGACTGTGGAGAAGGCGAGTGTAAAGAGATATATTTTTTTAAGAGGAATATGACTAATACATTCTACCCCTTCGAACGTGGCCATGCAAAGAGAAGGGCCAGGGGATTGGACCTGTGGTTCTCTTCCCTGAGCCCCTCATCTGTAGGATTCGGGCCACCCCGGGGCCCAGCCAGGGGGCTCTGAATGTATTTTGTACCGTGTTTCTTTCCCCCAGGCAAATTTCTAGTCTTCTTTCACGAAGCAGTTAGAGGGCTTGGCCTCCCTTCCCTCTTAGAGGTCAGCTCTCTCTGGGAGACTCTGGGTCCAAGACCTGGGCCAGTTCTTTGCTGGTGGTCACCTCAGACCACCAGCCTCTGTCTGAAGATTCCTCAGGTCAACACCATCATTAAAAACAAGTTTTGTTGATAATTCTACCACGTGATAGACTGTCATGTAAGGCGAGGTCACAGATGGAATGTTTTTCTGGTGTGTGTGTGTGTGTGTGTGTGTGTAAGAGACAGAGACAGAGAATGTTCTGGGAGCATAATTGCTTTGATGTCTGTGCAACTTTAACTGCCTGTGAAGAACTGTTTATCTTGGTGTGTAACATTGTCTCTGCCTCTGTGTTCAACTGCCCTTCTGTGTGGTGATGCTGCATCCCCCGGGCTGGTGTGATGACCGCCCAGTGTCTGATGTGTCTGTGTGCCCTCTCCAAAAAGTGCCACCCAAACCCTGGCACTTGAGGAGGAAGGAAAGCTTTGCATTCCAGTGGTCCCCAGGGCAGGGGACATGCCTGGCCTGCAAGCCGGGACACGTAGGCTCTCATCTTGCTGTCACCTCCGGTACACCTCCAGAACTCAAGGAGAACAAACAGGGCCCAGCATCTGCTGACGGCTGGGATTTCCTCCTGATTTCTCCAGGAACCCTGGAGGCCGCTGCAAACGTATCCCTGGTAGACAATGTGGGTGGGAGAAAAGGATGGGGAGGCAAAGGGGATGGTGGGGGGCAAGGTCCTACAGGGACCCAGCTCCTCCTAGAGGCTTTCTTCCCTTCCCCCCATCTCTCTTGCATTGGTTTGTTTTCTGGCCATCCCGACCCCCGTCACTGTTTTTCTTTACACTGCCTCCTGCTCTCAATTTCTCTCTTTGTGGTCTCTTTCATTTCTTCCAGCTGCTCATTAAACCTCTTTTCTTTCTTGTCTTTCTCCTCTCTCTCTCCCTCCCCCCATCCCTGAATCTCTCTCTCTCTTCCATCGTAATCTCTTTCTTGATTTCTGCTTCTCTTTGTGCAAGCAACTCTCTCCCTGTCTCTCTTAATCTCTGTGTCTCTGCCTGTCTCTTGCTCCCTGTCTCCCTTCCTCCCCACCCCTGTTGTTCTCTCCCACCTCTTCCTCCTCATCTTCCTGGAGAGTGGGGGCGACTCAGTGGGATCCAGACCCAGTGAGACAAATGCTACCCAGGCCGGTAACCAAGGAAGTGGTTTCCTTAGCAACAGAATCTGCAGGCACGTGCTCCACTGCCCCATCCCTTAGCTATTACAGTAAGTACTGAGAGGGCGGGGGGCAAGCCTGGAGATGGGGCAGTTGCTATAGAGGCTGCTGTATTGGTCCTCTTGAGAGGGGACAGCGGTCAGAGACCAGCTCAGTTCCTGGCACTTTGGGGACACTCAAAAAAAAATAGAGGGGCTGTGGGGTCAGAAAGAGGCAGAGAGAGTGGAGACAGCTGGGGAAGGAGTCCACAGGACCTGGTGACAGGCTGGATTCAGGGAAGGGGAGGTGGCCAGGAAGGTAAAGGGGCACCAAGATTCTGTCTGTGCATCTCCAGAAGGAGGTCCTTTGACTGAGATGGAGAACGGGGGGGGGGGGGGGGGGGGGGGGGGGGGGGGGGGGGGGTATGGTAAACTGACATAGCTCCCTGTCCCCAAGAGTTCACCATCTAGTTGGGGTGACGTTGTGGGAGGGAAGGTGGCAACAGACAGAAATATCTCACTCAGTTCTCCCTACAAATTGGCAACAAGGAGCCCCGGAGAAAAAAGCACGGCCCCGAGGGTGGTGAGAGACTCAGGGACGGTAAGTAATTTGATCGTGTGGCCCAAACGCTGGTGGTGACACTTGGATTCGAAGGATCCAGAACCTGTCCCGAAGATGGAGGACAGAAGAGGGTAGACTATAAAGAGACAGGCAGGAAGGAGACAGGAAGAGAGAGAGATTTAAATCATCCATCTGGCACTTTTTCCTACAGGGAAAACAAAAATATGTTCAGTTTTAGAGAAATGACAAAGGGGGAGGGAGGAAACAAAAGCACCCTACAGGATGATAGCTTCTGCAGCTATAACTATCCCCAAAGAAAACACCTGTCAAGATGCATTCACTCCCAGGGAAACGGATTGTGTCCCTGGTCTAGGTTGATATTTAAATGACTCAGAGCGGGTTACGGGGGCGAAGGGCAGAAAGTTGATCAATGTAACATGAAAACCTCGCTCTGCTTTTCCCCAAATGCAATAAAGCATGCAGGCGAGGAGAGCTGTAAATCTGGATGATAATAATATCCGTCCCCACAAAACCAACATGTTTATTTATCACGTTTGCACATTTACTATTTCCCCTCAAATTTACAGTCTGCAATCTGCCGGCGTGCAGGGGGAGAAGCATGGAAATGAGAACAAACTGGCAGAACATCAAGAAGGGAAGAAATGATGAAATATTTATCCCCTCTGTCCACTCGTCCCCCCACCCCCCACCCCTGCTGTCTTAAATCCACTTTCAAACCAAGGTGGTGATTTATCCGAGCAGTACCATGCATCTCTATTTCAGGCCTCTGCCAGCTAATTGAAATGATGTCATTATAGAATGGAATGTGTTGCAACAAAATGATTTTTGTGTATTCTGGAATCATTTGCTAAACAATTATGGGGAATGAACAATCCTCCAGAAGTGAGAGAGGGGGGTCGATCTTGGGGGGGACAAGACTTGTGTGTGTCCTAATGTCGGGGTTGAGAGGGAACAGGAAGCAACTTAGAGGCCAGATTCTCTTCCAAGACCTGAGTTAGGCGCCCAACCCATAGTCAGAGTTCCCCGGGCTTCCAAAACGTGGAATGCCCATGCCTTATCCTAGACCTTCTGGATCAGATTTCCCAAAAGATGGAGTCCAGGTGTGGATGTGAAGGATCTGGTGGGCTTGCTGGGAGGCAAAGTCGTATTTACAATTGCCTTGTTGATAATTACTGGCTCCGATCTATGCTCCATGGTAGAAGCATTCAAAGGATTGTTATTACCATCCCTACATCCATGGCTTTTCACGCATCGAGATCTACGTATCCCTAGAACTAGCACAGTGCTTGGCACACAGCAGGTGTGACCAGAATACTTGTTGATTTTCTGAATGAGTCTATCACGGACTCTTAAAGGATATTCAGAGAAAAACCACAAGTCATCAGCCAAAGCAGGCCCTTAGCTGCCCTGAATTTTCTCTCCAGTAATACTGAATTGTTTTTCTATTCTCTCACCCCCAGCCTGAGCCCCTAAAGCCGATGGTGTGGTGCAGCCCACTTATACTAGCTCTCAAAAGCCCATTGTGCACATCTCTTCTCAAATTCACATTCAGTGACATCACATCGGTAGCTTGAAATTGGCCATGGTGAGAATATTTACACCATGGAAATTGGCAACTGCTACAAATCAGGTGAGTGGTTTTTTCGTTTTGTTTGGCGAGCCAGTTGTTAAGTATCTGCCAGCATACCACTGCCCAAAGCACACAGGCACATATGTGCTATTTCTAGTCTTTTCCATGCCTTTATTCATGCTGCCCCCTCTACCTGGAAAGCCTCCTTAAGACTCAGCTCAGGATCTTCCTCCTCCAGGCAGCTTCCCCGATCACAAAGACGAAATTCAACTCCTCCTCTAACAACTCTGGACGTGGCCATTGTTGTGATCTCTTCAGTAAGCTGGTGCATGTCTCTCTCTCTCAGTGCTCAGGGCATGAGCTCTGTTAGGGCAGGAACCTTGTCTTCGCCTCTGGATTTCCACGTGCTTCCTGGCCCAGATGAGCAAACGTTGACCCAGTGAAAGAATGAATACGTCGATTACATTTAACACCATCCACCAGCCTCTCAGCTATCACAGACTTTATGGTGAGTGGATAGAAGGATCCACCTGCCCAGACAATGGTCAGGAAGGCAGGAGAATGAAAAACTATTCAGAGTGATGACAGTAGCTAATATTTATTTAGTACTAATTGTATGCTGGGCGCTGTGCTAGGAGCTTCATAGGTATGAATCATCGCCAGAACTCTGGGAGACAGGGACATTTAGTCTCCCCACTTTACAGTGAGGGAAATCCAGGTTCAGAGAGGTTGAGTACTTTGCCCAGTGTCACACAGCTGGGAAATGATAGATCTGGGCTTTGAATTTAGGCAGTCTAGCTTCAGAGTCCATATGTTTAGCCACAATGCTGCCTTGCAGGGGGAGAAATGAGCGCAGAGCCGAGAAGGAAGGGGTGGTTTTCAGGTCAACACAGAGAAGATTGCTGCAATGGGAGATGAGGGAAGAAAACACATCATGCAGAGGATTGGCCTTTCTGGGGTTGAGGAACCACCGGGTGAAGAGGAGATAGAGACAAGGCTGGAAGCTGGTGCTCCAGACAAGTCTGGGTTCTCAGCAGCAAGGTTGGTTTATAGGTTCCCATGGCAACTGCCAAGCAATAATCTCTTACTCCACAGCTCAGTGATTCTCTGGAAAGTCCTTCCTACTCTCTGTCACTACCACTCCTCCCAGCCGACAGAGGCAGGGTGATGGCTTCTTCCCCAGGACAGACTGTGCTGGAGGAGAAGAAGTGGCCTCAGACCCTTTCATGATGGTGATGGAGGAGAAATTTGAGTGGGGGGACCAAAGAAAGAACAAAGAGGGGCATAAAACCTCACAGGTCTAATCATCAGACTGGGAAGGGGGTGTCACATCAGCTTATAAATCTCATGAAAACCATGAACTGTCTCTCCAGAAAAATGTGAGCATACACATATACCCATGCATACCGAGTTTTGCATAGAGTTTCAAGGAGCATTTAGGCTCTTTGGGACCTAAAGTAGGAAATTAAAAATCATGTAATCCAGTGGTTTCCAAATTAGGGCAGTGGAACCCTATCTTCAATCAAAACCAAATGTGAAATCCTAATCTCTAATACAGTGGTTCTCAATCAAGGGGGATTTAAACCTGGGGATACCTAGCAATATCTGGAGATATTTTTGGTTTGGGTGGAGGACAAGGATGTAGCTCAAAATCCTACAAAGCACAGAACAGCCACCACAACCAAGAATGATCTGTCCCAAAATATCCATAGTGCCAATGCTGGCAAACCCTGGTGTAATACAATAAAAGGGGAGCTGTTCATTCATTCATTCACTCATTCAGTGAAATGGGCGGGGAGCGGGGTATGGAGCTCCTCCAGCATCAGACTAAACTGACTTACCTTTGGAATCAGCTGTGTGACTTGGGACCAGCTGCCAAAGATCTCTTAGCTTTAGTTTCCTCATCTCTAAAATGGAGATTATCATGGAATATAACTACTGGACTTCTTGTACTGGGCACAGTACTCTATACACAGAGGGAATAAAAAGTGCAAACGTATTCTCTTTATTATCATTACTATGATTATTCATGGTGTTGTGGAAGATTCTTGCAAATGAGGAATTAATTCAGTTTGTAATAACCGGGAAAATTGTCTGCCATTGGCTAACTTGAGGGATCAAGAACAGCTATAAACTATCTGTTTGTGTCCTCCTGAAACTCATATTTTGAAGCCCCAGTCTCCAGTGTGATGGTACCAGGAGGTGAGGCCTTTGAGAGGTGATTAGGATTAGGTTAGGTCATGAGGGTGGGGCCCTCGTGATGGGATTAGTGCCCTCATAAAAAGAAGAAGAGGCACTAGATCACTTTCTCTGTGCCATGAGAGGACACAGCAACATGGCAGCCATCTGCAGACCAGGAATTGGGTTCTCAACAGACACCAAATCTGCTGATACCTTGCTCTTGGACTTCCCAGTCTCCTGCCCCTCTGTAAAACCAGAGCACTGAACTGGGCGATCCCCTAACGATCCAATCATCCCTAGGATAGGACAACTAGGGGCATATGTACAACTTAGAATCACACATGCCAACCCACTGGGAACAAGGTCTGGAGGGGGAAAGAGGTTTGCTCAAACTGTATTTCACACCTACGTTCCCTTTTGTCAAAACTATGGTTCGGAGAACAGTCACCCACCACGTGCCCTTTCTCTGTGCGTTGATGGGCTAAGTGGACTAAGGCCACTGGGTCTTGATGGGAGGCTGGCAGGAGCCCGACCTGGGGAAAATCACACCCTCTTCCTCCTCTTGGTTGCTGCCCTGGAAAGCCAGCCATCCACTCTTCTCTTGCCTCCCAGGGCTATGGAAAGTGTTTAATTAATAAACACACCTTCGAAGCAAGCTAATGTTTAAAAGCAATGTTTCAGTGCTAAATATTGTTATCAGAGGCTGCTTTCCACCTCATTGGCGGCATGGATTTGGTAATTGTTAGCTAATCCCCAAGGAGAAACCAGCGCCCCCTCAGGTGTTAGGATTGCATCTTTCCCTAGCAAATGGCCTGATTCCCAAGCAACAGGATGGCCATTTCTTTGGTCTTGGAGCCTGGATGAGGTGCCTTCACCTTCCCAGGTTCAAGTCCCAGCTCTGCCACTTCCCAGGTGTGTGGCCTTAGAAATGTTGTTTCATGTTCTTGAGCTTCAGTTTTCTGGTCTAGAAAGTGAGACGTGTATGTGGAGAGCCTGACCCACTGAAGGGATTTAATTATTATTGTTGTCAATATCAGTATGTCTTCCACTGTGGGCTCAATGTTTCCTTTTGCTTTTTGATCAGCTTTATTGAAGTATATTTTGCATATAACAAAATTTGCCCATTTCAGCTATACTATTTGATGAATTTTAACCATCACCATATACAATCACGTCACCACCATCACCATCATGCTATGGAACATTACCATTTCCCCCCAGAAAGTTCTTTGATGCCCTTTGCAGCCGATTCCTTCCCTCCACCCCCCACCCCATAGCCTCTAGCAACCACTAGTCTGCTTTCTATCATTATAATTTTCCAGAATTTCATGTAAATGGAGTCATACAAGCCTTGCTTCTTTTAGCTAACATAAGGCTTTTGAGATTTATACTCAATGTTGCATATGTAAATAGTTCATTCCTTTTCACTCCTGAGTAGTACTCCGAGTACTCTTTTTTTTTTAACCCATTCACCAATTTATAGCAATTTGACTTCTTCCCAGTTTTTGGTTATTATCAATAAAGCTACTACAAATGTTCACATGTGGGTCTTTGTGTGAACATAATGTTTTCAATCTCTTGAGTAGATACCTAGGAATGGAATTGCTGCCAGATCACAAGGTAAACAGATGTTTAACTTTAATAAAAGAGACTGCCAAACTTTTCCAAAGAGGCTGCACTGTTTTATATCCCCTCCAGGAAGGAGTGTATGAGAATTTAGTTGTCTGCATATTTAAATTTTGTGCAGGGATTCACATGACAAAACAACCCCCTGCCCCATCAGTTGGGGATGTTTTGGACAATAAGTATTAGAATATCTGGCTCACAGATATGTGAGCCCCCATGAGAATAGGGACTTTGATCCCTCCCCCGCTATTAGTGGCTGCCATTTTCCTGGACCTATTCAGAAGCAGGCAGCTTCCCAGCATGTAATTCTCACACTAACCGTACAGTTCAGAGAACACCACCAACCCCTTTCACAGCAAACTGAGGCTTAGAGGATTAAATGAATTGCTCAAGAGAAGCATGGAATAGTCAGGACTTTGGTGGGTCTGAGACCAAAGGCAGAGGGTTGAACCACTTGTCACATGGCGTATAGCAGCAGGTGGGGAACGATGGTGGGGGAAAGATGCTGCCATCTCACGTAGGAAGTAAGACATGGACACAAATACACCAGAACGCAGTTTATTAGAAAGAAACCAGAGCCTTGTGCAGGGTGCTTTGGAGGTCCAAGGAAGCAGAAAGTCTGAAATCTCCAGGAGCCCTTTTTTTCTCCAGCTCCTTTGTGGTTTGCAGTCCCCAAGCAAAGCTTTCCCTTAATCCAATTAAAACGCACTTGTTTATGCTTATCAGCTCTTTATTTGGTTTGTTAAAAATGTGCAAATTACCCAGAGGCCTCTTCGTCCTCTGAACCAAAAGGCATCTATAAAACTATTAAGTTAAATCCAATTAAGCGCAACTGCTGGAACTTGAGTGTGGTAGAGCAGAACAGAAGGGAAGGAGGGAGGGGAAGGGATTTTGCTGCAGAGAGAAGAGATTCTTCTTCCTCCTTTCAAACATTCCGTGAGTGTGGGCAGGAAAAGGACAGAAAGATCCACGTCTACCACATGCTGGATGGTGGATTTATATGTAGTGTATCGTTCAATTATGTCAGTAACTCCAACAGGTGGACACGATGGACCCATTTTGCAGATGAAGGAACCGAGTCTCAGAGAGGTGAAGCTGGTAGTCCAGAATGTCCCACGACTGGGAAGTGGCAAGGGCAGGATTTGAGTCCTGATCTGTCTAAACCCTCTGCCTAGAATCTTGGAATGTCAGAGCTTAAAGGGTCCTTAGAGGTCGTCTGGCCAAGAGCAAGCCTCTGGAAACACACAAACGTGAGTTTCCACATCCATAAAATGTGTATAGCCATGCTAGCCTCCCCGGGTTTGGGGAGGATTCGATGAAGTGATGTGTGTCTTAAGTACCTGGTACATAGTAGGTACCTGTTATAGGCTAATTTCTGATAACTGCATTCCTGTCAAAACCCATCTCCTTCCCCTTCCCTATTTTTTCAGAAAGAAAGGCTGAGATCCAGAAAGGGAACACGACCACCTCAAAGTTACAGAGACCCGGTGACAGAGGTAGGACTCAAACACAAGTGTCTTGCCTTCTGATTTAGCACCTCATTTCAGAACCTGCACTGCTTCTCCATTTTTGCAGATGAAAAAAAAAAAAGAAAGAAAGAAATTGAGGCACAAAGTGTAGAAGACACTTGGTGGCCGGGTCATCAAGTTCAATACTGAGCCCAAGAACTTGGCAGCTGCCATGTCCTAAACTCTAGTCTTGGCACCGCTATTCCTTAGCTGGGTTGCTTGGGCACATGTCTTGACCTCTCTGAGCACCTGGTTCCTCCTCATTAAAATTGGGGCTCATCCCCCTTGTCCCAGTAAACTTTTAGGGTGCAGTGAGGTCAGGCAGGTGAAAGCCTCTTGTAAGCCAGAATGGCTGCAAACAGCACTGCACATGGAACGTTTGGGGAATGGCTTGAGCATCTGTTCTTGTAGTCTCCAAAGATCCAGGATAGGTCTCTAATTCCCGGCAACCCTCTGACCCAGGGGACGCAGAGAGCTCAGGAAGGGAGAGAGGATGCCCAGGATTCCAGGCAACATTAATCCTATTACAGATGCATTAGGAGACTAACGCTGGCTGAGTCCCAGGCCTCAGAAATCTGGGAAGCAGCTCACCTAAGTGGGCAGAAAATCACATGCGGCTGTGCACAGGACCCTGATTACAGCAACACCATTCCTGGGCTGCAATGATGCACTCTTCCTAGTGCAAGGATAAACAGCTTGAAGTCAGACAAAGGTGGGTTCAACTCCCATCGCCATACTATCTCCCCAACCCAGTCACCTTGGTCAAGTGACTTCACCTCTCCAAGCCTCCATTCCTCCTCTGAATGTGAAATGTAGAATATTTGTCAATAATGGTTGAAAGTTCTTAATAATGATCTTAATAGTGATCATTATGACTTTTTCATTCCACTTTTTAAGACTCAAACCCTGTTGGGAGCAGCAGAAAGTCAAGAAGTAATGGTAACAGGTGGCTCTTCCGGAAATGATAATAAAAGGAAGCTTTTATTATTAGTGTTCCAAATGCAACATCTTTGTCCAATTGGCCTCAAGAGGCTGTGCGCGTGGGAAGAGAGTTGGACCTGTTGTATAATAGGAAGAATGATGGGATATTCTGCTCTGACACACGCAATGGGATTTGCAGCAAAGCTGTGGACTAAAGGCGGGCTGTTGTCTTGAGGAAGGATTTTCCAACTTCCTTTATTCTCTTCTTTTAACACACAAAAGAAAGCCTAGCTCCTGGATTCTGCCAGGGTGCAGAGCAGACCCCCTTCCTGCTACAACTCCGAGGCTTACCACCAGATGATAGGGGAATACAACATAGGGAGATGAAAAGAAAAGATGCTTCTTTTTCCAGAACCAGGAGTCGTAGAAGGAGAAGGGGAGAAGGATTCAGGAGAGAGGACTGCCGAGACATTTGCTTGGCCTTCCTTCTTGCAGCTTTGCCCCAGGTACAGTGAGGACAGGGGGGCTCTCTAGATCACAGCCTCATCTCACTGGCTTTCTCAGCACCCTCAGTTCTCATGTGGTATGGATGTGGGGCAGAACCAGGTAACCTTCACACAAGCTGGGATGCCTCACCTCAGTCCAAACTGGGAGGAGGGCAGAGGAGGGGTGCTGGGGTTCATATTCAGGGGAGCCACGGGAAAGCTAACCAGCCAAGCCCAGGGCAAGATCCTCTTTCCCTGGTCTTATAATCACACACACAGGACCAGGGAGAATGGAGACATTTCTCCACACGCACTGGGTCAGGGAGCCCTCAGGAGCTCTGGACTCCTCCACAATCCCCTGGGACCATGAGACCAAGCCCCGCCCTCCACATGCCCAAAACCACCCCAGGAGAAAAGCAGGAGGATACTTAACCTCAGGAACCTGTATAACTATCACCTGGACTAAAATGTCAAAACGGGGTTAGACTCGTTTGCTAGAGCTGCTGTAACAAACTACCACACATCGGGCGGTTTAAACGTCAGAAACACGTTGTCTCGCAATTGGAGGCTGCAAGTCCAGGATCAAAGTGTCAGCAGGGTTGGTTCCTGCTGAGAGCCTAGAAGGGAAGATCTTCTCCACATCTCTCTCCTTGGCTTGTACATGGCTGTTTCCCCCTCTGTCTCTTTATGTCGTCTTTTCTCTGTATGTGTCTGTGTTCAAATTTCCCCTTTTCATAAGGACACCAGTCATATTGGATTAGGACCCACCCTAATGACCGATTTCAACTTTATTACCTCTGTGAAAACTCTATCTCCAAAGCAGGTCACATTTTGAGGTACTGGGGGTCAGGAGTTCAACACATGAACTTGGGGGACACACTTCAACCCACAACATGGGTAAAGCTTAATTGTTTGTTTTTTGTTTTGTTTTCTGCCAATGCAGGGGGGTGGGAGAAGTTGGGACAGATGTCATAAGGAAGACCAGATCAGCTGCAGACAAAGAAATCACATTTTCTTCACACACCAACACTGCAGCAAGCATTCGAGGTGCAACCCCAATACGTAATTTAAGCAGATTTGCGCAGCCTCCTGAAACAATGGTCTGAATTAGGCACGGCCCCCAGAGATAACAAAGCAAGTGCAGTCTGGTAGCTCCAGTAAAAGGGAAAAAATGGAATAAAACATTACAACAGCGAGAGCTAGCAACTTTGGGGGCGTGTAATATTGTCCAGATGCTGTGATAAGCTCTTGACATGGATTATGTTATTGAATCCTCATGCAACCCTGCAAGACATTTTCCCCCACACTCCGAATCGTATGGATGGGGAAACTGAGGCTCAGAGAGGAAAAGTTATTTGCCCAATCAACCTGGCCTCATTCCAGAGGCTATGCGTGTGATCACTGCCTACTGCACCCGCCTCTCTTTCCTGAGCTGGCTGAGCTCCTCTTAAGGCCTCCAAAGAGCGTGTCCCTCTCCTCCAAGGGAGAAGGTGGGGTCCAGACCTGAGGTGGGGCTGGTGTGCGGAAAGCTCAGATTAGTCAGATCTGCAGATTTCCCCCGGGCTTGAGGGTCAGGCTTCAGAAGCTCAGCTATACCTAGCTTCTCAGGGGAGAATCCATCAGGGAGTTACAAAAACAATAATGGCCAACAATGACACTTCTAAAAAGGAAACAATCTACATGTCCCTCAATAGGGCGTTGCCTAAATAAGTTGTGGTTCTTTTACTAGGTTTGCTAGGAAATCAACTGAGCAATTAATGCTCTATAAAGGAATATGTGGTTGACACAGATTGATGTGTCTGAACCAAAATGTGAGAAAAAGATGGAGCTGTTGAAGGGGATGGACAACCACGCTGAAGAGCAGAGGACAGTGGAGCCGGCTGTGGGGATATCTGGGTTCTTGCCCTGGCCCACCTCCGATGAACTGTGGAGTCCCATCAGGGATCCAGTGGAGCGGCTCCGCTAGACTGACCATAAGAGTCTTGTCAGCTTTGACGTGTTCAGCTTGAGCAAGCCGTTTCCATAGAACTGTCTGCATCCTTGAAGATGCTGTGGCCAGGGGACCAGGATGAGGTTTATAAGCAGGTGACACACCTGGGAAATCCAGGAACAAGAAAGGGGTGACGTTTAAGATTCCAACAAGCTGAAAACCCATTGTCCCTATGGTGAGCTTGCAAGGGGAGCAGGGAAGCCCCCGCTCCATTCCCAGTTTCTGGTTCCTTCAACCTTCTCGGTTCCTGCAATTCCACCTTTAGCATGCCATTCGTTTGGGCTAAGCAATGCCAGCTCCCTGATGCTCTTTCAAAGGAGGGAAGGAATATTGGATCAAATCACTCTTCTATTTTGAGGAGTCAGAGATGGGGGAGCAGTCGCTGACAGATGTATCCTGGCCCCCAGAATCAATCCCAGTTCAGCAACTCCCAGGCAAGATGTGAGTCTTCTCTAACTCCTGGGAGGTTCAAGGCTTTATAACAGAAAGCCTTTCTCTCCCTTCTGTACTAATTTCTTCGTACCTCATTTATTGAACACAAGCAGCAGCATATCTAGTGAAAGGGTATGAGCCACCAAGCAATACAGGCGTGGGATCAAATCTCAACTCTTCTCCATACTAATATGTTGTAAGATTCAGGAAAGTGAGGATAGTAATTGCTGTCATATCCCCAGAGCCCAGCACAGTGTAGGTACTCAATAAAAATCAATGAAACTTCCCAAGTTTCATCAATATAGAAAAAAAGGTGAAAACAATTTGGAAATGGTGAATTGTCATAGCCATTGTCATAAACTCGATGATGGTGATGATGATAAAAGTAACATCAGCTGTGCTTATTTCTTCATTCGTTCCACAAAAATACTGTGAGCACTTTTTGTGTACTAAGCACAGCTCTGGGTGCTGGGGGTACAGAGGTGGGCAAGATATACACCAATCCCTGCCTTCATGGAGCTCACCGCCCAGTAGGGGAACAGCCTTAAGGCAGTTAAACACAGAAATAAACGAAATTATTCCAGATGGCAATAAGTACCCTAATGGATATCTGTGTGGTTCTAGGAAACTGGAGCTCTTGAGTTTCAGCTTCTTCATCTCCAAAGTTAAGACGCTTTTATGCTTCAGGCTTCTAATGAGGATGAAATGGGATGATGGATGTGGAATTGCCTAAAATCCCATCATGAGTCAAACCTTCCCAGTAAAGCGCTGGACCCTGAGCATCGTAAACTGCCTGCCGTGAACCAGGGGCTCATAGGCTGTTAGCAGCCACAAGCCAAGGCTGAGAGCCCCCTTTCCCACCTCCCTGTGTGTGTCCCTGCTCTGTGGCACCAGCATCTGGGAGCCAACCAGAAACTCATTCTATTATCCAGATGTTTACTCTATAGGTGTGTCAAACATCTGTATGATGGAAGCCAGGGAGAAGATAATCCAGATCCGCCCCTTCCAAAGCTAGGCATCTGGGCTCCAGGGACACTTGGGCATCAGGGAATCATTATCTGGCTGTGCTTCCTGCTGTAGTATCACCCAGTGCCCAACACAGACCTGGGGCCCAGTTGATTGCTCTATCCATGATTTCTAAGTGGAAGCTTGTGGTCATGGTTGTACCAGCCAAATCCTTAACAGAGTCCTGGTCCGGAAAAGAACTACAAAACAGTAGGAGGAGGAGAAAGAGGAGGAGGGAGGCATCTGGTTCCTTTAGTTTCAGGCTGCAATTAATCAGACAAAAGGGAAGGGAAAAAACCAAGGGAGGTAGAAGCACTCGATGGAAGCCTCCTTCATTTGTGACCGCTCCTAATGGTACAAGGGAAAGAACCGTGGCTTCTCCACTTCCAAACTAGGTGACCTGGGGCCTCAGTTTCCATGTCTGTGAAATGGGGGATAGTCCTACCCTTTCCAAGTTCCATCAATATGGGAAAAAATGTGGAAGTACTTTGGAAATGATGTAATGATGATCGTCATGAAATTAGATGATGATAATGATGATAAAAATAACATCAGCTTATGTTATTTTTTCATCTGTTCAACAAAATACTGTGAGCACTTTTTCTGTGCTAAGCACCACTCTGGGCGCTGGGGATACACAGGTGGGCAAGATGGGTACGGTCCTTGCCCTGATGGAGCTCACTGTCCAGTAGGGGGACAGTCTTAAGGCAGCTAAACAAATAAATCAAATCAATCCGGATGGCAGGAGGTACCATGATGAAAATGAAACAAGAGATCTGATAGACAGTGAATGGGGATGGAGGCTACTTTAAGTGGGGGAAGGGGTCAGGAAGGACCTCTCTCAGGAGGTGACACTGGAGCTGAGATCTGGAGGAGGTGGAGGAACCAGTCATGCAAACAGAGGTCCCAGGATAGCAGACACGAAGGCCAGAAGTGGGAACAGCCTTGGATGTGTTAGCGTTGTTGCCGTTGTTAACCTGCCTCTTTTGTTTTGGGGACGCAGAGAGGAATGCGTGACTGGGGAGCATCACGAGATAAAGATGGAGGAGGTGATGTCAGTCCTCTAGGGCCTTGTAAGCCACAGTAAAAGGTTTGGATTATTGTACTCTGTGACGGATGGATGCTAACTCTGGCTGCTTTGTGGTGAGTGGTTGTCGGGGGGCAAGGCTGGAAGTGGGGAGACCAGTGATGGGGTGGATGCATGTCTAGATGAAAGAGGGCAGTGAGTGTGAGCCCAACACCTGCTAAATGCTTACATGCCACATCTCCTTTAATCCCCATAGCAACCCCGTGAGCTGCAAGTTCCTATTATACCCGTTGTACAGATGAGAAAACTGAGGCTTTGGAGATGTTGAGTAGCTTGCCCAAGGTCATAGAGCCTTAACCTTAGCCCTGACCCTAGCTGATGTAAATGGTGGAGCTGAGGTTCCAACCCACTCAGTCTGACTCCTGAGCCCATGTGATCCTGGACCTTAACCATCAGAAGCCCTTTGAGTCAGGGGACAGAGCTGGGCAGGGTGTGCTCAGTCTTTCCTAAGGTCCTGCCTCTTTGGATAGACCCTGCAGGGATTACCCCCCTCTGAGTTGCTCCCTTGAATCAGAGGGAAGCCCCCAAACCTGGGTCTGTCTATGCTGCCAATGCAAGTGGGAAGTCATTCCCGCAGACGCCATGAATTATTTTATTTTTAAAAATACTTCTAATTGAGGCATAACTTAATTACTGTGAAGTGCATTAGTCTTATATGTACAGATAAATGGGTTTTTACATATGAAGACAGCCATGGAACCACCATCTACATCAAGATAGAGATCATCTCTCACCCATACCCAGGACAATTTTGAAGGGTAAAGTTTATGCCCCAAACACAGCATGTCTCTGCCCTGTACCAGGTTTTTCCAAGATCTCCTGTTTCCCCTGGAAGGAAGACTCTGCTGGAAACTCCCAGTGACTCCCAGGTCTTAGGCAGGGGTCCTGCAGGGCAGACCAGCACCAAAGCCCTTGTCAACAAACTAAGAAGTGAAGAGGGTAGCTTGGTGAATGTCCAGGTCTGTAGAATAATGGTATTTAAAAATGATCCACATGAGCATTTCCACACACATCTCATTTCACAGCAGTCAGTGAGGTAGGAAGGAGGTCCCAATATTATTACAAAAAAGCCTCAGTTTCACCATCTGCAAAATGGGGGGATGGGAAGGGATGAACTTGATGAAGCAGAGTTCCTTCCAAACTCAACAACCCTAAGATTCTCAGGCTCAGGAGGAAGTGACAAAGCCACCCAGACACCACTTCCTCCCTCCAAACGAAAAACCTATCTCTCAGATTCCCCCACTCTCACCGCCTCAAAATCTGACACTGGAGAGAGAGCACATGCTTGCCATCGTTCTCCAGGGAGGAGTCTCTTCAGAGGACAGTTTATGTTTGCAAGTTGCTTTAGGGTCCAAAGAGACTGGGGTTTGAATTCTAGCTCTACCACTTACTAGCTGTGTGACACTGGGCAAGTCACTTCACCTCTCTGAACCTCAGTTTCCTCATCTGTACAGGCAGATGGTAATGGTCCTTACCACAAAGATCGCTGTAAGGATTCAATGGGTTAATGACAGGAAAGTGCTTGCAGGGTGTCTGGAGGATCCCCCAGGGCAGAACTCGGTGACCTCCAAGGTTAAACCCCAAGTTCAAGCACTTGGAGTGTCGTCTGCTTAAATTCCCCTCAGCCACCACCCACAACTGCGGCATTAATATGCTTCCATTCCTCTTAGGTTAATATAGGTATTATTTATAGGGCTTTATTAACTGCTCAGAGGGCTCCCCTGAGAAATATAAGTGTGCATTGGGAGGTACATTTGAATAATATTTACAATTAATTTCCGTCAATAAAGCAATGCACCGAGGTCTCTGTGCAGCTGAAACGAGCCCTGGGTTGGTTTCCCGCTAACCGGTCCCTGGAGAAAGCTTGGGTAGCTTTTAACTAGCTTTGGAATAGTCCGTTTCTCTCAAGCTCCACCTTGGCTCCCAAAGTCCAGGCACCAGGGCATTCACCTGGATGCCGCAGCAGCCTCCCGCTTCCCCTCTCGCCCCTCTCCATCTTGTCCCCCAGAGCAGCGCTGGGCATCGGGCATCCTTTTAATAGGCAGGTCTGAGCACATTACTCCCTTAAACGTGGCTTCCCCTTCACCCCCATCCCACCGTCTGGCCCTGTCTCCTCTCCATCCTATCTGGTCCCTATTCATTCTACTTGCTCTGCTGCAGCCTCCACCCACTTTCA
Organism: Monodon monoceros; assembly: GCF_005190385.1. Lineage (NCBI taxonomy): Eukaryota > Metazoa > Chordata > Mammalia > Artiodactyla > Monodontidae > Monodon > Monodon monoceros. The sequence goes on from NW_021703765.1 coordinate 68,842,102, forward strand.
GTCGCTCAGAGCCATTCTGCTCCCTCCCACATCAATGCCATTGCCCATGCTGTTTCCTCCACCTGAAACACCCTCTCCAGCACCTACCCACTGAATCAGTGCCTACCCATCCTTCACATCTCAGGCGTCGCTTCCCCCAGGAAATTTCCTTGGCCTTTGGACAGGGTCACATCCCTCTATAATATGTGGGTAGCATTTACTATGGTTGTTTTCCATTTGGGGTATGTTTTTTTTTTTAATTGGCTGTCACCACTGCCCAATGAATGTGCTCAGGAGGACAGAGATGGTGTATGTACTGATCATCCCCGCATTCCCAGTGCCTGCAGGGCCTGGCAAAGAGGACGTATTAAATAGATGTTTGTGGAGTGGATGAATGGGTGGATTTATAAACAGATGGTTACGGAAATGGTTGGGTGTTTGAAAGGATGGCTAGATGAATGTGTGAATGGCAGCATCTGTCCTTGGGTGGCCCGATGCATGGACTTAGGAGTAAGGAGTCCTGGGTTTCAGTCCCTTCTCTGCCATGGCTTGCTATTTTGTCTTGGGTAAGTCACTACCTGTCTCATATCCTTGGTTTCTAGGAAAATTACATGAGTTGGAGGGAATATTTTTCGAGATGTGGATTTCTTGAAGTTCAAAATTTGGGGAATGGGAGGTCGGGAATTTCAGGGCTTCTCCTGCTGTCTCACAACATAGCTGTGTGACTTTGGACAGGACATTTCACCTCTCTGAGCCTCAGGTGGTACTCCACGAGTTGGGCGGGGAAGGCAAGGGTCAGGACCCCCCAGCATGGAGCCCCACGCTTGCTTCAGTTTCTTTATTTAAGAGAAATATTGTCCTCAGAGAGGGGAAGCAAGCAAGCCCCCTACCTCAAGGTCTGACGAGCAGCTTCCTGGTTCCCCTGGTCTTGGATACCAGCCCCAGTAGCAATTTTCCAAAGCCAGAGCATCACAGCATGTCAGGAAGGAACGGGAGACGGAGGCCAGAGGCAGGAGTTGGGGAATCAATGACCACTCCATCCAAGCCAGCACCACCTAATTTTGCAGATTTCTCGAAGGGCAGCTCTTATGACCTCAGTTCCCTCATCTGTAAAATGGGAAAGACCTGGGTGGTTTGAGTTTGAATGGCCCTGTGGCTCTCATGATTGGTTGCTCTCTTCTCCCACCCATCCTGGCCCCTAAGCTCTCCAAGCTTAAGGGCTTAAGGCAAACTCCTCCCTCAGCCAGCGCCTGGGTCGGTCCCCCCTTCTGAGCCCCTCCCTCTTGTCTTGCTCCTACTTCTTCTCTCCCTTCCCCTCCCCCTCCCCCCTCCCTCTCCATCCTCCCAAGGGCTGAAGAAGCTGGGAATTCAGGCAGCAGACCCAGTTCCATTTACTACTGTGTGACCCTGAACAAGTGAGGTCCACAACCTGACCCTCCCTTTCTGCACTCCCCAAGGCGGGTCTGATGATTCTCTTCTCACAGGACCGTTTTTGAGGGTTTGATGAGATTTTGTGCCTGACACATGGTAGATGCTTGATAAATGCCAGATCTCTTTTCTTCATTGTCCTTCTCTGTTTCCTTTGTGCTTCCCTCCTCCCTCCCTCTCCCCCACCCTCAAACAGCATCTTCTCTGCTTGTCCCTCTGCCCACAGCCCCGTGCCCCCTCCACCCACCCACCAAACCCAGGAAGCAGCACGGAGGCTCCAACTGGCGGGTCCTGGCCCTGGAGGGAGGGCTCTCAGGCACAAAGCGTGTTGGCTGCCTGTGGAGTAATTCAGGTGAACGTGCTTTGTGAACTGCAGGGCCTTTGTATGTGTGACCTGTGGGGTCGTCAGGAGCTGTAGGGACAAGGTTGAAAAGGGTGTTATGGCTGCACTTAAGCATTTGATGGGGAACTACAATCAGAACAGGAAGACTTGGTGGGGCAGCCAGAAAGAGCGAGCCCTGGCTCCGAGGAGGAAAACAGCTGGCTTTCATTTCGTTTCTGTTCATCAGCTTTTCCAATGACAAAATGATTTCCTGGCTTCCCCAGCCTGGCCTGACCTGCACGCAGCCCGGAAGGAACGAGAAGCTGAGCCCCAAGGAACAGCACGGTCCTCCCCGAGTGGCTGGTGACTGTCTCTGGGGCCTGGAACACGTCCCACTCCATCTTGTGCCCTGGATGCTTCCCCTGTGAAGTTGGGAAAGGGGGTGACAGGGGGCGCTGGGCAATATTTAAAGCTCCCTTAGCTCAAGCTAAGTTCAGGTTGCTCAAAACAATCGGAGGCCCCAGTGGGGTCAGTTCACAGCTGCCTCACCAACACACTGACCCAACAAGGGAAGGAACAGTTTGTCTCTTAATGAGGTGTGATTCCAAACAGCCCATGGCCTCGGGAACTTGCCGCCCGTGCTGTGTTGACGTTACATCTGTTCACTGTATCTTGTTGAAGTGGCTTCGCAACAAAGAAACTTGGAAGAGAGCAGAATATGGACACTTGGAGGCCAAAGGGCCCTCCCGTCAGGCCTCTCTCCCCACTGCCCTCCCCCAGAGAGCTGGGGGGGACACAGGAGGTGGGAGCCAGGGTGGGTGGCTGTGAATGGATGCCAAGGGAGCTGGGAGCCAAGTACATTTTCTTTGCCACGTTGTATCGTTTTTGAAAACTATTTGCAAAGCTGCCTTTAAAGCCCTTAAGATGTTTACATCAATCTGCTGAGGGGCGCATATATATTTACGGTCAAAACCCCAAGCCTCTGCCGACTTATTTGAGCCAGACAGACCTAGGTTCAAACCTAGCCAGACTCTAACAGAGACCTGCTGGGTGCCCTTGGGCAAGTTACTTAAACTCTGAGCCCCAGATGTCTCATCCATAAAAGGGAAGGGATAATTGTACTTAACTCAGGGCTGCTGTGAGGGATAAATGAGATACACATGTAAAGTGCTTAACACAGAAGTGCTAAATAAATGTAGGTTACCGGGATAGTCTAGAATATTCTCAGTAGATACATTATCCATAAAAGAACAGAGTTTCTGGGACCAGACGGAGCTGGGTTCAGACGGGTAACTGTGCCCCTGGCCAGCTGTGTGACGTCGGGTGTGTAACTTCCCTTCTCTGAGCCTCAGCTGTGTCGTTTGTAAATGGGACAATGACACTGCAGCACAGGGAGGTGTGGGCCCCAGAAAAGACAAGGTGACTGCACGTAGGAGGGGCCCTAGGCCCGTGGGCCCCCCTCGGCCCTGCGTCTAAGGAGCACAGTCCAGTGAGCCAGGCTCCAGATTCTGCTTCAAGCTCGGGGACTGAGCCCTCGGACTCAGCTTCAGCCCGTGAGGTGCTCCGAGGTTGCTTCCTGCAGCTGATTTTGGACTAGCCTCCAGCCAGGCTTTGAGGAAGTTGGGAAGGCGTAGATGCCCCCCACCATCCTCCCATCTGCCTCCTGCCCTGGAGTGTTTTCTTCTGAGCATCTCCAGCAGGAACCAGTGGATCAGGGAAGAGGGAGGAATCCCTGTGATGGGGTGGAGGCTGCTGGTGAAGCTGCCCACCTCGAACCAGCCCAGGGTAACAAATGCAAAGTGAGAACAGGGCTTGGGACAAGGGGCTGGCATCACCCCCACCCCAAAATAGCTACGGCCCAAAGCACCATCGCCCTGGGAGTTTCGAGGGTGAGTTGATACATGTCACGCACCCTTTGAAAGGTCTTTTCTTTCTTCATTCCTTCCCCCAAACCCCTGAGTCCTCATCACAGCCCTGCTTCTCTTGCCCTCACAAAGAGCCCCATGGCTCCTCAGGACCTGTTGCCTGTCTTTTCAGCTGATCTGAAAGTCAAATGCATGGTCCCGGGAGTTCCTGTGCTCATATGTCACCTTCTCTTCCCAGGGAACCTGGAGAAGGTGTGTGCATTTCCACACACCCTAACCCAGAGGAATGGCTTGAGTGGCAGGATTTCTGGCCAGCTATTGACAGAGGGATATGAGCGAGGCGTGACCTACATCACACTGGGTTTGCTCTGACCTCCTCTGCTCACACCAGGAATGGACCTTGAAAAGCGTTTCTGTCATTCCTGGGAAGCACTCAGGTAGGTAACTGATCCCTCTGTCTTATGCCCATCCCAGTTCATGGCAGTGCTTTTGAGAATTCTCCCTTTTTTGCTTTGCATCAGTCAAGGCTGGTCTCCCAGGATGCACGGGATGCTCTTCCAAGGCTGAGCACCGTAGCATGCTCTGTCCGCCGTACCCCTGGAAGAAAGGAGTTCTGAGCCCTGGATTCCCAGTTCAAAACACAGTTCAGCCCCATGCAAAATACAGCGGGCATCTGTGGGCGCCCAAGATGTTCTTGCCGTGGTCTCGAGAAGGCGTAGCTTTGAGCCTCCAAGGTTGGGAGTATCCACGGGGGACGGGGGTGTTCCAGGCGAGGCTCAGAGCATGCTGGTCTCCCTCTCGTTCATGGATGACATCTTGGTGAAACTTCTGTGGCTGGGATAGGAGGAGTGGCCTGTGTCCTCACTCAGAGCATGGACCAGACGGGAGAAGAGGGCCACCTTGAACTTCTTGAAGTCCTGTCCTATGAAGACGTACAGAATGGGATTCATGCAGCTGTTGGCAATGGCGATGGCAGTGGCCAGGGGCACACCCAGGCTGAAGACGGAGCCAGGCATGGCGCTGTGATGGAGCTCCAGAAGGTACAGCGTGTGGTAGGGGCACCAGCAGAGGAAGAAGGTGATAATGATGGTCACGATGACCTTGAAGGGCTTCTTAGTCTTGGCCAGGCGGTTGCGCCGCAGCTTGCAGACGATGGTGACGTAGCAGGCGGTGATGATGAGCATCGGGGTCAGGAAGCCACAGAGGAAGCGGGTGATGGTCACCGCCACGTGCCGGCCAAAGCCCACAGCGTCCACTTGGGGATGAGTGGGCCACGAGGAAGAGCTGGTGGCAGACAGGCTGAAGTTGTTAAAGCAGGATATTTTCCCGTGCACATGGGCTGTGTCCCGGAAGACGAGGGATGGGGAACTCAAGAAGAAAGCCAGGACCCAGATGACCATGCAGGCCATGTAAGCCAGCCGGACGCTGCGGTGGTTCTGGGACCAGACGGGAAGGAGCACGGAGATGCAGCGGTCGGAGCTGATGACAGTGAGCAGGAAGACGCTGGTGTACATGTTGTGGATGAGCAGGAAGTTGCTGATCTTGCACATGGCTGTGCCGAACACCCAGTGGTAGTCCATGGCGGCGTAGGTGATGTGGATTGGGAGGAAGACGTTGAACAGGAAATCCGCAACGGCCAGGTTGAGGAACCAGACGGTGTTCACCGTCTTCTTCATCTTGCAGGTGGCGATGATGATCACCAAGCCGTTGCCCAGGATCCCGAGGAAACAGATGATGCTGTAGACCACCACCAGGAAGATCCTGACCACCCTGCCTTCCAGGGGAGATAACTCCTCCAAAACCACGATGGGGTCGAAATCATCAGAGTACACGTACTCATAGGTGAGGGAGGCGTTGCTATCCCCATCCTCCATTCTCTGCAAGCGGAGGCAGGGGTCGTTAGGGGAACTTTGATGAGAACTGGCTTTAAAAGGTTGACGTTAAAGCCAGCGCAACTGACCGTGTCCTCCCCGGCTGTGAGCAAGGCCAGGTGGGTGGCTTTGCTATTTTATTTACTGGACTAACACCTCTCAGGCACCTCCTATATATCGGGTACTATTCTAAAGGGTTGAGGTATGTAAACTCTTTTCATCCTCATAATAACTCAATGAAAGTTGTTACAAACCCCATTTTACAGATGAGGAAACTGAGGCACAGAGAGCTTGAGTCACGTGCCCAAAGTTATACAGCTGGGAAGAGGCAGAGCCAGGAGTCAGGCCCCAGCTTCAGAGTCTATGGTCCCTCTGGACCACCATGTTTTTGCTTCCTCTCTGGGACCCTCCCCTTTCCCTTACAGTCTAGCGGGAGACAACTATTCATCAAAAAAACTCCTCAAATCATGGGAAAAATCGCAACAATGCTAAGCGCAATGAAGGAGAGGTGCGTAGTGCTGCGAACGTGGTTCCGACCGTATTTCCAAACCCAGGGACAGCCGCACTGACAGTGCACCCACCTCATCCTCGTCCCCCACTGATGCCCTTTGGAGAGATGAGTTCAGATCCCGTGTCCCTTACCGTTCACTGTTACGATGCCCAAAGCTCTCCAGTGTGGGTCCTTGGCCAATCAGTTCCCAAACACAGCTGGAAACACCTGCAGGGAAGAATGAGGAACAGCAGTTGGCTCTGGATCTAAGAACCAGAGGTTTGGGTGGACCCAGAGCCAGAGGTTGAATGTATCACTGTTACTCCCACTTTCCAGAGGAGGAAGCAGAGGCTCAGAGAAGCTAAGTGATGTGCCCGAGGTTACCCAGCTGGGAAGTGGTGGAGCCCCCTGAACCCAGGTCAACAGCTGAACCCTTCATCCCAACCCCCATCTCCACCGACCCCCCCATCCCAGCACATCCAGAGACGAGAGCCCGATTCAGGGATGGGTGCAGGGGAGAGAGTATGGATGGCTCGATACAAATCCACTGCCAGGGCAGGACCCAGAAAACACCATTTCAGGCAGTGTTGGGGACACAGGAGACAAGAAGAGGAACTGCCCAGAGCACCTACTCTGTGCCAAGAACTATAATTTCCTCATCACATTAAATCCTCCCAGAGGTTCTCCCAGGCAGGTGATACTACTCTTGGTTTGGAGCTGCGGAAACTGAGGCTCAGAGAGAAGCATCCTTCTCACCGGGCATCTTCTGGGCCCTCTGTTACCAAGAATTGGGCCCTGGTGTCACAACGGTCCAATGAGACAGACACAAATACATTCCCTGAGCATCTACTATATGCCAGAAAGCTGAACTGGTACTTCATACAATCCCCATAACAACCTTGTTGGTATTTTCCCAATGTATGGAAGAAGGAACAAAGATTGGAGAGTTTGCAAGCTTGGGAGATCTTGGAGGAGGTGGTCTCATGCATCGTTCACACCCAGCCTTGGCCACCTGCCAGCTCTGTGGCTTTGGACACACGACTTCTCCTCTCTGAGCCTCGGTTTCCTCATCAGTAAGATGGGAATACTCACTACTTCACAGAAAGGATGTAAGAATTACAGGCAATCAGGAGTTTGGAGCATTTGGCTCAGCGCTGGCACACTCGATAAATATTAGCGATTACATTGCAACCCAAGGGTAAACAGCTGAATTCTGAGCTGGAATCCGAACCCAGGGCGCTGACAACCCAGAGCCCATGCACTTTCCACCACCCATGTTTTCCCCATCTGACAAATGGGCTCTAAACAAGATGTTTCAGCCTGGCGACACTGGCAATCGACACTTCATTATAAATGAGTCCAACCCTTCTCCATATAAATTCATCATTGCTGCTTGATGGGCTTGAGGTTGTATTTTATTGCATAAAAGTCATCTTTCGCTTTTTATTAAATAAAAGCCACTTGGAAATTTCCACTGAGGACTCTGGGCTCAAAGGAGCGGGCATCATTCCGCTCTACAGCCTGGGTGAAGAATCCAGAGGTGTCCAACCAGGGGTCCCCAAGGACTTCCTGTGGGATGCGGAGAGAAGACGGGGAGGCAGCAGCTGCCCCCTCCCCCGACTCCCACAACTGGGGGAAACGTGACAGGTGTTCACGATAATAATGTATGTGCTGAGCATGTGATTCAGACGGTCTCACTTTGACCCAGGAGGGGCCACAGCGAGGCTGAAGGAGATGAAGACCCTTGCCCAAGACATCTGGGCAGGGGGTGGGAGAGCCTGGATTTGAACCAGGTCTGCAGAATGTGGGATCTTGCCCGCCACTCCACGCTGCGAAATCTTGATCTCATGACAGCCACCGAGTGTGTCCTTGAGGAAGGAATGAGCATGTCCGCGTTCCCTGTTCCGGGCTGTGCAGGATCCAGGGACGAGGCCATGGCTTCCCAGGTTGCTTTTCCACAGGGGCCTCACGGTCAGTCACAAGGGACAAGACAGAGGTGGTGCTGTGTCCTCAGCAAGGCCAGGCTGCACCCAGGGAGCCCTGCAGAGGGGCATCCCCTAACCTGGGCATCGGAGGCTTCCTGTGGCAGGTGGGCTATGGGCTGAGGTTTTTTTTTGTTTTGGGGGGTTTTTTTTGCAGTACGCGGGCCTCTCGTTGTTGTGGCCTCTCCCGTTGCGGCGCACAGGCTCCAGACGCGCAGGCTCAGCAGCCATGGCTCACGGGGCCCAGCCACTCCGCGGCACGTGGGATCTTCCCGGACCGGGGCATGAACCCGTGTCCCCTGCATCGGCAGGCGGACTCTCAACCACTGCGCCACCAGGGAAGCCCATATGGGCTGAGTTTTAAAGGGCAGTTGTGAGTTAAGACGGGAAGGAGGGAGGAGGGAGGGCATGCCAGGCCGTCTCCCCCGCCCCCGCATCCCCCCCTCATTAGCGGGGGGGGGGGGGCGGTGTCTGAGCCCCCAGAGGAGGGCGAAGAGCAGCAAGGTCTCAGGACCCAGCAATTGGCACTGAAGCAGCTGCAGAAATGCGACATCACATCTGGCTCTCCGGCTGGGCTGGAAGCAGCTCGGGGTCGGAGGTCACAGGTCTTTTCATCTTTGAGCAGGGTGGAGGCCAGGCTGGGCCTGCACAGGGTGGTGCTGACATCCCCCGGCATGTCTGTCCAAATACTCCTCACCCCCTCATCCCCCCAGGAATGTCAGTGTCCCCCATAGGTGTGTGCCCTTCCCCTCCACTCCCCTCTGCCTGAGCCCCTGGGATCTCCCTGCAGGGGGGCGCCAGTCACAGGTTTGCCCTCAGCCTCGGCCTCTGCTCTATCCCGACGTACATCCCTCCTGTCCTGTACTGCCCCCAGCCTGGGCAGTAGAGCAGAGCAGTCAAGGACACAGACCCTGGGGCCCGGCCTAGCTACCAGCATCCAAATCCTCCTCCTTCATGAACTCCCTGTGACCTTGAGCCACCCAGGTATCTTCTCTGTGCCTCAGTTGTCTTATCTATAAAATGGGTATGATCGTAATAGTTCAAATGGTTGAGAGGATTAAATGTCACATGCAAAGTACTAAGAACAGGGTCTCTTATGGGGTAAGCACTATGTTTTTACTGTCATTATTACTGTTGTTATTATTATCATCATTTTTCCCCCTCAGTCTTCTACTCTTAACTCCCTTCTAAAATGGCCTTTGCCATTCTAAAATGGCCTTTGCCATTCTAAAATGGTGGGAGGGGCCAGGAAGGCCAGAGGACCTGTGCATCTTGCCCGCTTGTCTCCCCAGCTCTGGGTTCAAGGGCAGGTCAAGGGCGATACAGGCAAGAATTTGCTTCTCTAAGCTCCAGTCTCCTCACCTCTCCAGAGGGGTAAGAACCCTTCCCTCATTGCTGTTGGAAGGGTCATAAGAAATGACAGTGACTCCTTTGCCAATTGTAAAGAGCTGTAAAATTCTCATTGTTCAGATTCCTTAAACCCTCTATAACCAGGAAGCTTAGGAAAAAAGGGTATAAGTATACATACATAATATGTATATACTAACATTGTATACATAATATGTGTATGGCTAACATTTATTTGAGCACTCCCTATATGCTATTGTGCTCTGCAATAGCCTTACAAGGATACATTAGCTTGCAGTTAAGAAAACTGAGGTTCAGAGAGGTGAAGCAACTTGCCCGAAGCCACACAGCTGGGAAATCTGACTCCAGAGGCTGACTTCCAAGGATCCCAAGTGAAAAGTCTCTTGGGTTCCCCCTGCTTCCCTGAGAGATTAGGAGTCCCAATCCCACCTCTCTGAGCTCTCTAAGCCTTAGCTTTGAACCCTGAGAGCCCAGACCTTCATCACATTCTTGATCCTCCCATGGAGCTGCCTTCCCCAGTCTCCCTTTGCCTTGCCTTCAAGGTCCCTACAAGCAGCTACCACAGGGAAATCACATCTGTGATGCTGTATTAGTCCTGGACAGTGATGCTACCCACTGCCTCTCTCAAGGTGCCCTTTATGAAGTTCCCTGCCCAGTGAGAAATGCCCTGGAGAATTCAAGGTAAGGAAAAACATTATTTCCTCTGAGGAACTAGGCTGCTTCCTCAATCTTAATAAACAAAGTTCTACAAAGGATCACGGTTCCCTTTTTGATGTGGCCATAAGGAAGCTCAGAGTCACATCTGCAGGTCAGGGGCAGCAAGCCCATTCATCCTGCTGGTCTGCAATTCCTGCGTTGGTTTGGGTTGGCTCTGATGTCTACATCTAGCTATACTTTATGTTGGTTTTAGTTCCTTGTGATAGATAAATCGGGGCACACTCTAGCCCAAACATTGTACCAAGCTTTTTAGTGGCATTCGCTCATACGTCCCCAACAAACCCCAGCAGTAGTACTGCTGTTACTCCCAAGGTAAAGGTAAGGAAGTGAGGCTAAGGCACAGTCAGCTAGTAGCCAGTTCACACCCAGGTTGCTGGGACTCTGTGCCCTGCTCTTAACCATCTTGCTTTCCAGGAAGTGGAGCACATCTTTCCATGTCTGTTCACACCCTTGCTGATGCCCCAGGGTCCCCAGCTCCACCCTCCCGGGAAACCTCCTCTTTGCTCCCCTTTCTTAGCCCCTCAAGGAACCCATGTTCCCCAGTTTTCAGGACAATCTGGCTGAGGTCTGGGGCACAGATGGGAATCGTTTGCCAAAGCTGACACTGTCCATCACAGCCCAGGCGGGCAAGCGAGCCTGTAGCCAGACTGTCCTTCTTTCTGCCCTCAGCTCCCCAGGGAGCCCAGGGGACAGATGAGCTGTCCTGGCGCGGCTCCCAGATTCTTCGTGTGATCCCAAACTCACACCCATTTGGAACCAGGACCTAGAGCTGATCTGTTCTGAGGCTCCTGAGACAGACTCCCCAAGCCTGTCTTGGCAGTCCTTTCTCTGGGACAGTTCCCATAGGTCCCCAGAAAGGGATGCCAGGGAGGAGGTGGTAGGGGAGGCAGGAGACCCGCTATGACACCGGAGCAAGTTTCTTCCCCATCTCTGAGCCTCGATTTTGCCATCTGAAAAATGGGAATGATAACCCCTGCCCTGCTTACTTCTCAGGACCGCTGGGAGCACGCATTAAGGCCCTTCAGCTTGTCCCAGGCTTGGTGAGGATGATGGAGAAAGACCCAATGTGAGTCAAGGCCCTGGGAGGTCTGAGAGCTCCACTTTGTGGAGAGACAAAGCTTCCCGAAGTGAAGTAACACATTTGCTACGTGGCATCTGCCAAAAATCAAAATCACTCTTTTTTTCAGAGTGTAAGAGTTTCTATTCCCTTTTAAATTTCCTCTACAAGTTCAAACTCATCTCTGAAAACCAGGCTCCTCTCCAGCCGGTTTTCCCTTGGCATCCCCCCCCCCCCCCCTTGCAATGGGTTAAAAGTCTTCCCCCAAAAAAAAAAAAAAAAAAAAAGATACATTCACCAGAACCTGCAAATGTGGCCTTATTTGGAAAAAAGGGTCTTTGCAGATGTAATTAACATAAGGATCTCAAGATGAGATCATCTTGGATTAAGGTGGACTCTAAATCCAATGACAAGTGTCCCTATAAGAGGAAATGACAGAAGGAGGTTTGACACAGAAACAGAGAAGGCCATGTGAAGAGGGAGGTGGGGCCTGGAGGGATGCAGCCACGAGCCAAGGAACACCCAGAGCCCCAGAAGCTGGAAGACACAAGGAAGGGTCCTCCCCTAGAGACTTCAGAGGGAGCACAGCCTGCGATGGCTTGTTTTCAGACTTCTGGCCTCCAGAACCACGAGAGAATATACATTTCTATCGTTTTAAGCCACCCGGTGTGCAGTAATTTGTTACAGCAGCCCTAGGACACTAATACACCTCCGTTCTGGCTCCGCCGGCACCCTGCTCCCCACTGCGGGGCACGCAGTATTTATATGATTATTACTGGCTTCACACATCTGACTAGATTGCAAGCTACCTGAGGGGGAGGACTGGGTCTTATTCAGGCTCCGTATCTCAGGTCAGAGCAGGATGTGGGCACCAAGTGGGTCCTCGGGATATTGCTGTGTCCTCACATGGTCTTCCCTGTGTGCGTGTCCTAATCACCTCTTCATATAAGGACATCAGGCAGATTGGGTTAGGGCCCACCCTAATGACCTCCCTTTTCCCTAATCACCACTTAAAAACCCTGTTCCAAATACAGTCACATTCCCAAAGTACTGGGATTTAGGACGTCAGCATATGAATTTGGGGGAGGGGACACAATTCAGCCAATAACACCTACATAGTTGTCATTATTGTTAGAACTTAACATTGCTATTTGCTGTTCCTCCAGATCGCTCCCTCTGTACTGGGATTGCCACCTGGAATGTACAGGGAACGCCTTCCTGCAAATCCGAAAACACAGCAACCCCAGCAGAAAAATGGGCTAATGATATAAACAGGTAATTTACAGGAGGGAAACCTCCAAACCGAGGTATTAGACAAACTGATCATCAAAGACATGCGAATGAGAACTGTGGAAAGGTTCTAGAAAGCTGGGATGGAGACCCCCTGGGGCTGGCACAGGCTTCATGCCTTGCTGCTGGTACCCGTGAACCCCTGCGTGCCCCCCAGCTCATGTGCGGTGTTTGGAGGGGCATGCCTTAGCATTGGTTCTCCAGAAGCAAACCTCACATAAGCCTTCCTGCAAAGGTGATTATTAAGGAAGTGTTCCAGGAAAACCCAGTAAGGGAGTGGAGAAGTAGGATTAGGAAAGGGAGGAGGTCCGACAAGGGGGCAACGCCAGGCAAAATCCCCGGGGAAGGTGGCTTGGTTCATGCCGGGGTCAGGGAACAATGGAGGTTGAATTCCAGAAGGCTATTTATATCCCTCCATCCTGTCCTAGGCGGGGCGCAGTCCCAGGCCCTCCCAGTGCCCGAGGGCAGTCCTCCGACAGAGAGCCACAGGTGCGGGCTGTCAGTAGCAAGAGCCCACGGGGAGGCTGTGTGCCCCAAAACGGTCAAAGATCCAGGCGTCTCGGGCAGCGCAGGGGCATCTGCTGACGGCTGGAAGCTGGGAGCTGCTTACGTCCGGTGTGGGAGAGGCAAAAAGCTACGCAGCTGTTAGAAGCAACAGATTAGCAAGTGTACACACAGCGAAAGAACACAGCTATTTAAAACCACCTACCCAAATAGCACGTAAGTACACTGAAAACAAGCCTCCAAAAGCAGTAACACACGTTCTGCAAGAACAGGGCCAAATAACGAGATACACGCTGAACAGATTAGAATAGCTCCTTGGGAGCGGGGGTGGGAGGGAGAGGGAGAAGGAAAAGGGGAAAAAGGAAATGAATGCAGAGAAGAATGAAAATAAGACAAGGGCGGGGGCTCCAGAGGCCTCTGAGGCAGATGGGGATGGGTGGAGGGGTGTCATTATGTCAGCCTTCCCTCCCCTCCTGAGGTCCAGAAAAACCCAAAGCAAACGAACACACACCCCAAATGCCTGCCCCCGGGGTTCAGGCTTGGGCAGTGACCAGCCCATGCCTGGGTCACTGAATCCCTCATAAAGCCACATTGGGCAGGGGAAGGACCAAACAAGCAGCCTTGTCCCCGCCCGGGGCCTTGAGAGCCCCGCCCTGCCAGCGTTCTCCATCAGGCTGGGAATGAACTTGGATGAGCCCACAAAAGGAACAGCGTCAACCCAGTCAGAGGTGGCTGTGCGGTGGCCAAGGCCCGATTCCTCCTGCCGGAGACCAGATAGACCAGGCAGAAGACCCTGCACAGATGGTCCTGCCCTGCCCACCTGGTCAGGGCAGACAGACCTTTGCTGGGGAAGGGGTGGGAGAGCTCAAGGCCACATCTGGTTCCTCCCACCACAGAGAGCAGAAACCTCAGACAGAAGTTCTTTGCTTAGTTTTTATTAAGCAAACGTGTATAGAGCCCTCACCAAATTCCAGGCACGGTTCTAAGCACTATTACAGAAGAGGAAATTGTGCCAGAGATGTTAAGTGCCCAAGGTCACACAGATAGCTCAGGTAAGCAAGATAGGCCAAATTCGTCATTCCAGACAGGAGGAAGGTCAGAGCCCGATGAACTGCCAAACCCACTCTCCTTCCTTGTCCACTGCCTCGCCTCCTCGGGACATTCCAGAATCCTCTAGTCATTGCCCCAGTGGAACCTCCCAAGAGTCCCCACGAGGTCAGGGTGTGCATTTTCCAGGTGGGGCAAGACGAGGCTCCCCTGGGTTTCCCCCAAGCCCCCGTGCCTCTAGGTAATGGCCCTAAGGGGAGCATGTCACATCCCAGGTGCTGCAGGAAAAACCCTTTGGAGGGGGGCTCATTCATTCATCCATCCTTCAAGGATGCGTGGAGCCTGCTGCGCCCTGGCCCAGGAGAGGAGGCCAGGGTGCCATGGGCACAGCTCTTCCCACCTGGACCTCCCCCTAACCCTGCAAGGTCGCTGTCATCAGTCCTGATTTACCGAGGGGATGTCTGAGGCCAGGCAGCAGTGGGAGAAGGGTCATCTGCCTGCAGTCACACACCTGGTTAGTGGCAGTGCAGGGATTTGAACACAGGTCCTTAGGAATCCAGGGCCCCACCTCCTCCAGCTGCCACCTGCTGGCCTATGTCCCCTGGGCTCAGGGGACAGCAGGGCTGAGAGCCATCTGGGCGGCAGACGTGGCCTTCAGCTTCCTCTCCGTGTCGTTGCCACGCCCCTCTGCCAGACCGCAAAGGACTTGCTCCCTTTCTGTCCGAGTCTGGTCTCTCCCTGCTTGCTTCTCCGTCGTCAGCCTCTATCTTGGTCTCTCTCCCTTTGTCTCGTCTTGTATTCTCTGTCTGTCCCTGTCTCTGTGTCTCGCCCTGCCTCTCACTTCTCTGTGCAGTCTCCCTGTCTTCTCTTTGTCTCCCTGTTCCCTCCCTCTCTCCCCACCCTCCCGCCTGAGAGGCCAAGCCACCCCTCACCCTCCGGCATCACTCACCTATGTGCCTAGCGGGCTACACCGCAGGCTGCCACCCTGTCTCCCAGACCGCTGCCTTCCGGCTGCTGCGTCTCCAGCCTATGGCTAACCGTCTCCTGGCTGCAGGCCCCAGGCCGAGTGCAGGGGCTTTATCAGGGCCCGTGGGCGTGGGAGCCCATGGGGGAAACTGGAAACTCTTCCCCCCACGTTTGCCCTGGCTCCTGTCCGCGTCTCCCACCTCCCCCATGGCCCACCCTGACAGTCCGGGCCGGGCGGCCCCGGATGCCTCTCCTCCAGCTTTCAGAGCCTCCAACAGGCTCTCAGGAGCTGGGAGGCCCCTCAGAGGGCATTCTGTTTTGTAGCCGGGAAACGGAGGTCCAGGAGAGGGACTGACCCTCCCTAAGCCTCAGAGAAGAGGGCCTTAGCCTGTCTTGCCCGTGATGTATCCCAGAGCCTAGAAGCCAGCCTGGTGCTTGACACACCTTATGCCTCAGCACTCCGCCCTCAGGCTCTCAGCTTGTGACATAGATTTGCAAATGAAGCCTCACTCAGAGAGGTGAAGTGACTCACCCGAGCTCACACAGCCTTTAAGCATCAGCCCAGGGTTTGAACCAAGGACCCTCTGACCCCCAAACCTTGAATATTTCTACTTGCCCAAGATCACAGCCTCAGCCAGCAGGTGAAACATAATGGGGCCTTCCAGGCACCACTCTCCCGGTCACAAATGTCCCTCCTTGGCAGTGTCCCCACCTCCCCCAGGCCCTGCCAGCCAGCTTTGGTCCTGATACCTTGGCCTCTGCCACAGTCCCCTGTCTGGTCCCGTCCACCAGTCCCTCATCCTTCAGGGCAGAGAGAGGGGGCCTCGAGCCCCACTGCCGGCTCCAAGAGATACTCAGGGGTTACCATCCCTGGATCCCTAGCCCTGAGAGACTCAGGAATCTCGAAACCACACAGCGGCAGCTGTTCCAGCCACAGCCCTGGCTGCCAGTGCTGGGACAGAGTTAGCTCTGTGTTGGGAGAAGATTTCCCCCCTGGTCCCACGCCCACACCCGGGAGCTCTGGCTGAGTCACCGTAGTGGGGATCGAAGGAGCTGGCTGCCTAACAACCTACCCCATTTTCTTTGGGTTGGGATGGGGCTACGTTTGGGCTTAGATCTCTGCAGCGGTGGGAAAAAGCAAGGAGCTTATGCCCTTCGATGTGGGCAACCTGCTTGCCCAGAGGCCCCAGGAAACCTCCAGTGCCTGACGGGAGCACTGAAGCAGGAAGACTGCCCCCGCTGCCCCGCCACCGCCAAATGTCCACTCCGCTGCCTGGATCCCCCCCATTAGAATGATCCATGCCTTCTCCCCAATGTGCTGTCCTCAAATTCACTGCTCCCTGCTCTGTGCCCTGCAGGCTGAGCTGTAGGAATAATATTATTAACTCCCTGCCCTCTGACCTCCAGTTGACTCAATCCATGAAGGCCCAGCAGGGGCTGCAGGACAGGAAGAAAGCAGGTTGGGTGTTTATTGTCCCAGTGCCCTCCCTGCAGGGTCTCCATGAGTCGGTCACAGCTACACAACCTGGGTCCCAGTAAGCAGTCCCACCCTGACCCCTCGGCCTAAGGGCAGGAAGGTCTCCTTGTATCTTAGACCTGGGGTCTAAGATACAAGGATACATCATTTAGGCTGTCCACACTTTCTAAGTCCTCCCTTGCCTAAGCACTCGTCAAGTCCTCATTTGAGTGGGTCATCTGTTTCCCGCTGAGACCCTGACCCAGAATCCAGACTCTCTGTGTCTCCCCCTCCGACACCCACACGTCTGTTTCCTAAACAGCTCACAAATCTGTCCATCATTTCTGCCCGCCTGGGTGAGTGCTAGAGATCCCTAACAAGCACGTCACTTCCACTATAATTTCATTTTCCACCTAGTAGCTGGAGAGACCATTTCAAAATGCAAACCGCATCACAGCTCTCCCTGCTTAAAAGCCCCTGGCAGCTCCCCTTTGTTCTTAGAACAATGCTAACTGCTTACCAATGTCCCGGAGGCACAAGTAGTCTAGCCCCTGCCTACCCTAGGACTGAGCGGAGGCTGGACCCCAGCCCCAGAGAGAATCCTGACTGGGAAGCAGATTCCTGGCCCAGGTAGAGGGCGGACTCTTCCTTGCAAACCCAGCCCCACTATTTTACTGCAGACCCAGCAGCTATTCCAGCCACAAAAGACCCCCAAGATTGTTTGGATGTATGTGTCTCTTTGGACATATGTCCAAGATTGTTTGGACGTATGTTGTTTGGATGTATGTCTCTCTTTGTTTGGACGTATGTCTCTCTTTCCAGGCCAAAAGGCTACTCTGGCCCCCACTGTGGGTCCAATGCACAAACACTAGGAATTCTCCCGGCCACTCAGCTTACATCCAAAGCGGTCAGGGAAATAGCCTGGGTCTCTCCCCCGTAAACAGTGCCCCAGCCCCTGGAGGTGGCCTGTAAACAGATTTTCTCCCATGCTTATAACCCACTGGACTGGGAGGCCCGGCATCCCATTCGCTTAATCACCTAAAGTCAGCCTTGAGTCCACTCACGTAAATAATCCCCAAGCTGTGTACACAGAGTATCTGGAAGGCAGCAGGCACAGGGGTTTTACGTGAGCCGCTCAGGATGTGGTCGGAGGAGGCTGCCAGTGGTGGTCGCCGTCTCCCCAGTGCTGGCGATGCCCTCAGTGCTCTGCTCATGGCGTGGGCTTGGAGCCCAGACTCTGAGTGGCTCCTGGGTGCCCTGCGAGTTGTCATAGTTCCAGCTCCTGTCCCCCTAAATCCAGGCCAGCACAGCCCACCTTCAGCCCTGAGGGCCAGGCTGCATCTGATACCGCCCCAGAGCATGGCTTCTCCTCTGGGTACCTTGAGATGCGTGGAAGGGAGCAGCCAAAGGAACTGTCCCCATCTTTAGTGCCCCAACCTGCTGCGGGAGAGAAGGGCGAGGAAGCTGAAGACCGGCCTCATCTGCTTTTGCAGCCCCTCCCTCTCTCTCTGTTACTCTGAGAACCTTACCAGGCCCCTGAAAGTCACTCCTGGACATTCTGGTAAAGAGCTTTTGACCCTAGAATGCCAGGGTTAAATATTATAATAATCACCAAAATATCAATATTTTATTGAGCACCTACTATATATGCCAGGACATTGAGAAGCACCTTATGTGTATCATCTCACACAAACCCAGGGGGATTATTATGGCCATTTTAGAGTTGAGGAAGCCAAGGCCAGAGAGGTTAAGAGTCTTACCCAAAGTCACGTGGCTAGTGAGAGGCAGAGGTAGGATTTGAACCCAGATTAAGAATACAGTGCTCTTTCTTTTATACCTTACAGGATCTACTCGGCAAATGTCTTTAGATAAATCCCTGACCATTTGGGGCCTTGGTTTCCACAACTATAAAACAAGGAGGTTGGAGTTGATGGCATCAAAGGCTCTCTTCCAGCTTTAAAATATGCCATAATTGAATGGGCCAAGTGTCTGTCTATTCCTAGCCTTGTGCCCATAAAAAGACAGCATGGCTCAGCTCCACGCTGTGTGACCCCAGACAAGTTGCTTTACCTCTCTGAGCTATAGTAGGGTTGCCTATAAAATGGCAATAATAAAACCTTCCTTTCAGAAAATCCAGGGATCTGGATGAAGCGATCTCTTGGGACCCCTTGCAGGATTAAGATCTCTGGGATGGAAGTTCAAGGTTAATTTACAAGCCTCCCCACCACAAAGACCCCAAGTCTGGGGTCCTTACTGACTGTGACAGTGTTGTCTCAGACTCGCCCCCCTCCCCCTTCCCAGCTGCACAGTGGCTAAAAGCCCATACTTGAAAGTCAGCCAGACCAGGTTTAAAGGCCCTTCCTCATTCAGTGACTGTGGACATATTACCTCTCTTCTCCAAGCCTCAGTGTGCTCATTGGTAAAATGGGGCTGATGTTATTACCTCCCTCCTAGGGTTACCGTGAGTATATCACAAAACGATGAGGTGAACGTGGTATCTGGTGCGCGGCAGGTGCTCAGCAAATGTTTGTATAGAAAAATCAGATGGTGGCGTGCCTGTGAGGCCCGGTAGCATCCCTGTCTCACGGAGGGAGGGGAGAGAGCCAGGCCGAATACCCAGTTCGCGGATGCTGAACCAAAGCAGAGGGCTGTGTTACCAGCAAACTCACAGAGCTCAAAGATGAGCCCGGATGGTGTCTGGGAGCAGAGGAGGGCTGGGAGCCAGCCAGCGGTTGCTCTCAGCCTCCTCCTTCCAGACCAGATGCCGCCCGGGGCCGGATGAGGAAACGGTGGCTACTGCCATTCCCTCCCCGTCTCGGCCCCTTCTCCCTTCCTGGCATCCCCACTTCCTCTGCCAGAGCTTCTGCAAAGCATTTTTCAACTTGACTATAGTCCCTCGGTTAAAACAAGCATTGTCCCACTTCCGGCCGCACAGGGCATTAAAGCATAACAAGGAGGTGCCCGGGCTATGTGGCCTCGGGCCCATTCTCCACATCTCCAACCTTCCGTTTCCAACCTGGCACATAGAGATGGCCCAACATACTGGGAAGATGAAGGAAAATGATTATATGAAGCACCTAGCAAAACAGCCAGCCGCTCATAGGGCCTCAGACGATGCCAATTCCCCCTTATGCCCATTTAACAGATAAGAAAACTGAGATTCAAACAAGTTTCATGATCTTTCCCAAAGTTACCCAGAAACTGAGCAATGGGTATAACCAGGAGCTCTAGGCTGGACTTTGGGCTTCTCCTCTCCTGGTTTTCCCTGGAATCATTTTCCATATCACTTAGAACTAGATTTCAATTCCACCTCCAGCACTTAGAGGCTGTGTGACCTTGTATAGGTTGCCTCACCTCTCTGAGCCTCAGGCTCCTCATCCATAGCATCTTTCTCTAGGAGTTGTGAGGATACAATAAAACAAGGCTGGTAAAGTGCTTGGCATTGTGCCTGCCATGATCACAATTACCAATACTACTAATACCAGTAATTAGTAATATTACAGGAAAGGGGGGGGATTTATCTCACAGCGGTAAAACTGGAAAATATGTTTCCACCCTCTTGGTGGGGTCC
Organism: Monodon monoceros; assembly: GCF_005190385.1. NCBI lineage: Eukaryota > Metazoa > Chordata > Mammalia > Artiodactyla > Monodontidae > Monodon > Monodon monoceros. Next base: position 68,862,015 of record NW_021703765.1, read on the forward strand.
TTTATTTTAGGATCCAAGGAGAACTTGGCAGGACACAGCCTTTTCTAGAATTCCCAGAATGTCAGGGAACATTGGGTAAATTGGAGACACCAGGAGGCTGCAGCGTCACGTCACAGACCCCTTTCCAGCCTTCTCCCATGTCCCATCTGCTCGTCGCCTGAGCAGCCCTGAGGCCCCAGCACATCTAGACGAGAGCAGCCCCGCCCAGGCCCCTCACTGTCTGCCCAACAGCCCTGTTCACTCCAGGCCACTTTGTTTCGGAGACTTCCTGCCTCTGGCCTGGAACGTCCTCCTCCATGGCCCTGTCACAGGAGGAAGTGTGCGCAGCATGGGCCTGGGGTTCCAGGAGTGCGGTTTGGCACCTTTGCCTGGGAGAGGTCAGAAAGCAGAAGCCCTCTTGGAGGGTGAGGGAGGGGAAGGGAGGGCGAGGTGGGGTCCCTTCCAGACAGGCTGACTCAAACCCTCCAGGAGGCTGAGAAACTTCCGACAAGATGGCCTTGACATTGGGCTAACGGAAAGCTCAGAAGGCCAAGGATTCTTCCCTGCAATTCTCCGATCCTCCTCTCTCCCTTCCTCCATCCTTCCAAGAAATATTTATTAAACACCTATTGTGTGCCAAGCCCAGATCCAGATCCAGATCCAGGGGCTACAGCAGGGAACAAAATGGACACATTGTTTCCCTGGAGGGGCTGGCATTCTCAAGGGTGAGGATTGGGTAACAAACAGATAAACAAATTTGTAATAAAGAGGACAAACACCTCTAGAGCCAAACTGCCTGGGTTTGAACCCCTGCCCTGCCATTCACCAGCTGCGTTACTGTGGGCAAGTCACCACACCTCTCTGTGCCTCAGTTTCCTCATCTGAAGAATGGGGGTGATAGCTCTTTCCTCATAGGGTTGTTACGAGGATTAAATGAGTTTATGTCGGTAATGTTTAGAAGCATGCCTAGTTCATTGGAAGCAGTATGGAAGTGCTGGAAAAATGAAACGAATAGAACATGATGATATATGCTATGAACTAAAATATAAAGAGGAGTGGGGCATAGAGATGGGGGCGGGGTGCTATTTTAGGCAGAGTGTTCCGAGAAGGCCTCTCTGATACGGAGACCTTTGAGCAGACTTGAATACAGGGAGAGGGAGACATATCACTATCTGATGGAAGAGCACTTCAGGCAGTGGGAAGGGTAAGTGCAAAGGCCCTGAGGCAGGAGCAGGTTTAGCAGGTTCAAGAAACAGCATGAATCCATTCATTCAAACATCCATTCAATAAGCAGTTAGTGAATACCTCCTAAGTGTCACACTCCTTGTTGGAGACTGTGGGAGTCTATGCCCCCAAGTAGGGGAGGTGGGTGCAGGAACATGGCATAGTCAGTGCTCTGAGATGTCACCTAAAATCCAGACTTCCAGCAAACCAGCCCTATTGGGCCTGCATCACAGACAGGATGGGGTTCTTGGCAGCCTCCCTATGTTCAACCCCTTGACTCTGGGGCAATGAGTCTGGTGTGATTCACCATGGAGCCTGCCCTGGCTCTCTACTGTTGTCGAAACACGAGCAAGATAAGAGAAAGATGAACAGTCATTCTCACTTTCAGCTTTAATGGGAGAGTGTGGATTTCTTTGTGGAAGTGGAGAATGTTCTTATGTTAGTCAATCGTGTCTCCTGCCTGACCTTGTTGCTCGCTGAGTTTGTGGCCCTGGCTCTGTACAAAGCAAAGGGAAGGTAGCCAGGGAAATCAGGGGAGGCTTCTGGGAGGAAGTGACATTTGAGCTGAGGCTTGAGGGGTACGAAGCCTTTGCTTAATGGAGCAGTGGAGGGAGAAGGCATCTCCGCAGAGGAAACTGTGTGCAAAGGTACAGAGGCTGGGTAATGTGAGGTTAGATTGTGTGTGGGTGTCTGTGCATGTGTGTCTGTGTGTGTGTGGTGGGAATTTTGGGGGGATGGCAGGAGACGTGGCTGAGAAAAGAAGAGGGGTTCAGATTATGAGACCTCCTGCAAGGTACCAAATTTATCCTGTGGGCAATAGGGAGCCATGGGTGGTTTTTAAGCAGAGGGGTGTCCATTTTTCTAAACAACCCCAGCTCTAGCCCAGGTGGCTCATACGGAGACTGCATTGGAAGAGGGGAGACTGGAGGCAAGAGGCTAGCAAAAGACCTGATGAACTGAGTGAGAATCCCCCACCAGCTCCAGGTCCACTCAGAAGTGGCAGTTTTTGGAGGCTTCAGAAATCAAGGGCCCCATCACAGAGCCGGGGAGTCTGGCAATCTCCCCATTTTCTTGAGGGAATTCTTCCTCAGCTGGCACGGGCACATTTGCCTCAAGAGCCGTTTCCATGGCAACTGCCAATGCTCCCAAGAAAAATCTTGGATGAGCAGAGGAGTAGGGACAGGATACACCAAAATGAGTCTTCATGGAAGAAGCCAGGTCACACTGGCCAGTCCCAGGGGCTGAGACCCAACCCCAGCCCGAGAATCCCTGATGGCCACAGATGAAATCTAGTCACCATGGCAACACTGATTCCCCATCCTTGGGTGTCATTGGGGATGGGGAGAGACAGGAGGGAGGAAATGCCAAGGGGCAGCCAGACCAGTAGCTTACAAGGTATGCTAATCCTAGGATGGGTGTGAGAGGCAGGTAAGTGAAGAACACGGGTGCAGATGAAAGAGCAGCCTCTGGGGTCTGATTTTTGGATTCAGAAAGGCATCCCCTACCCAAAAATTGATGCCTGGTAAACCCTGTTGCTAGGCCTCGAATTCCACCATTAGAGTTCTACTTTTAACTCCCCCACAATTAACTGCAGTAAAAGTAACAATGGCCTGTGGGCCAACACTCCCATCACCACCACCATTCACTGGCTCAGGCTGGTTGGGGGCAAGGCTGGAGCAGTTGTGGGTGTGGAGAGAAGCGAGGGAGAGAATAGTTCATGCTAAATGATGGGGGTGGCAGGACATCTCAAGGATGCAACCTGATCCCTCCCCTCCCTGTCTTCCACTCCAGCAAACCTGAGGAGTGCATTGAGGGCTGAGCTTAGAGAACAAACTGACAGAACCTCCCATGGTGTCCCTGGTTTGCTGTGTGACTTTAGGCAAGCACTTTCCCTCTCTGATCAGGCCTCAGTTTCCACATCTCTAAAATGGACAGGTTGGACTGAGAGAGGAAGACTTTGGAGTGGAGGAAAGAGAGAGTAGGAAAGCAAAGAAAGTTGGGGTGCAGTGTGGAGGAATTATGGGGGTTGCAGAGCTATGAAAGACAAAAGGCAGAAATGTTGCTATTATGTAATCATTAGCTATTCCTTGAAATAGGATTTGGGGGAAGGTTAGACATCCAGCTCATCAAGCTCAGGCTCTCACTGAGGCCAGATGGTGGAGGGGCTGAGTGCCCAGCTGGGGAGCCAGGTTGCCCGGGGTTAATCTCAGCAGTGGAGGATCATTTACCTGCCCTCTGCCTCAGTTTCCCTATTTGCAAAGTGGGGAAAATTGTAATACCTCTTGCACTGAACTATTCTGGGATTAAATAACTCGACATACGTAGAGCGCATAGCATAGATCCTGTTTCTTGTTATCTCACTATTGATGAAACAAGGCTAAAAGCATCTATGTGGGGGGCATGTGCGCGTGCGCGCGTGCCTGATCCTGACGTTACTAAGTTTCAGGGAAGGGATGTTAAGGGGAAAAGGCAGCCCAGATCAGGAGGCTGGGTGGAGATAAGCTGCAAAAAAGAGGAAGGGAGGGCCCCTGGCTGTGAGCACTGAGCTCTGTTCCCCTTCGCCAGCCCGAGGGAGGTCAGCGACATGCACGCACCCACCCAGGACAGGGCGGCAGGGTTCATGGGAAACCGCCAGCTGGGATCAGGGAGGGGCCACAGGGGGGAACCTTGGACCCCCAGTCCTTCCAAGACGACCCACTCACTTGTGCCCCCAGGAGCCCAGTGCCCCTTGAATGCGTGGCGGTCAAGGCCTCTGGGCATTTGCTCTTACAGGTTGCTGTGCTGGGGGTCAGAGGAACCTTTTCCTGTCCTGCTCCCCCCAGCCTCGCTACGCACTGGACAAAAAGACAGGCAGAACGGAGAGCAAATGGTAAGAAGACAGAGAATGATCCTGCTGGCATGTGCCAGACATCTGGCTGGATGCTTTGCCTTCCTTATCTCCCCGTAGCCTGACCAGCTCCCCACCCAAGACGGGGATGGTTATTATCCCCACTTAACAGGTGTTGAAACTGAGGCTCTTAAAGGAACCTGGTCAGGATCACCAGACAGCCCTGGTGGAGCCAGGACTTGAACTTGGATCTGTGGTCTCCAGAGCCCGTGCTCCAGTGCACCCCAGCTGCAATCCACACAGCTGTTTAAAATGTTCTCCTGTCCTTATCACAGCGCTTCTAAGAGTCCTGGGTGGGCTGCTGGCCTCTTTCACTGCTAGGCCGTGACAAGCCTTCAGGCCACATTCCCTCCTCTCCCTCCTTCTTCCCCGGGTTCCCAGGTGCAGCCCTGGTAGGGGAGGAATCTAAACCACTGAGAGGCTGGGGGTGGGAGGTGGTGATAACAGTGGCCCTTACTTGTCAGGCGCCAACTGTGTACCCAGTGCCTCTACTCAGAACAAACCTTTAAGGTGGGTATTTTCATTCCCATTTTGCAGATGTGGAAACTGAGGCACAGAAAAGCAAAGCCACTAGCCCAAGATCCCACACCTAGGAAGAGGCAGAGGTAAGATTTGAACCTGTGCTGTTCTGACACGGGGGCCCACACCTTCAATCACCGTGACTGCCCTTGATGTTCTGTGGCTTGCTGGCTGGGGACTCCACTGTGTGCAAGGCCCTCTGTTCTTGCACCCGCTGACTCCCCCATGCACAGGGCAGGCAGGGGAGCCGTGTCTCACATACCCACAACCCCACCTCAAAGAGCCCTCAGTGACCCGACTTACCCACCTCTGGCCAGTGCAGTCGCCACACACCAGGCTCCAGAGCAGGCAGGGGGCTGCAGAGGCACATCCAGCCGGAGGACCCCTGGGAGATCCTGCAGGCCTGAGCCGCCCCAGCCGCGCCCCGCCCAGGCTGCCAGCACCAGGCACAGGGCCCCTGGGGCACTCAGGCAGGCTCTGGCCCCCTGGAATTGCCTGGCTCCAGCCCAGGCAGCTGACGGAAGGGCTGGCATTGGTGGAGTATGTAGGAGATCCCACCCTGTTCCCAGGCTTGGGGGGAGGAGGGACAGGCTGCCCTCCCCCTTGACCCTATAACTGTGCTGTCACCTTTTCCCAAGGAGAAACTCAGCCTTGCCTGAGAAAGGGTCTCACTGGGAAGACAGTTGAAGCCCAGAGGAAATGTCAGAATCCTTAAAAGCCACTGCTGGAGAGGCTATAGGCTCGAGGGGTCTGCCACCCCCATGTTACAGAAAAAGGAAACTGGCTCAGGGCAGCGGAGGGCTTAAGCCTCACACAGCTGCAGCAAAGCCAGGCGCCAAGGCCAGCCTGACCCCTGAGATCTCAGGCCATGACTCAGTCCCTTCATCTGCAAAGCGGGCCAGTGTAAGGCTTACGTGAGATCACAAATGCAGGGTATATAGGTTGACCAGTCATCCCAGTTTGGGGGTGTCCTGAGAAATAGGACTTTTGGTGCTAAAACCAGAACGTTCCAGGCAAATCAGGACAGGCAGGTGGCCCTGCCTATATGAAAATCCCAGCTCCAACAAACACACCCCGTGGCTGTGATGTTTAAAGGAAGCTACTTCTGGAGTCAGATAACATCGACTTTGTTATTCTAGCTCTGTCATCATTTAAAAAAAAAAAAAACTTTTATTTTTTCATTCAGTTAAATTTGACAGATCTCTGCCAGGCACTGTGCTAGGCGTGGGGATGCTGTAGAGAGCAGAGTGGGCCAAACCCGGTGCCTGGTAGAGCTTAGAAAGACACAAGACATCATCACACAGGCAGCAGGAAGGGGAGCCCTCCTGGTAAGTTGCTTGGTTTCTGAGGCTTGGTTTCACTTCAAAGTGAGGGACCATCCACTTAGAACCTCCTCTCGGGCATCCCCTAGGCCCTCGAGTCATCACTCAGAAATAAAATCATCAGAAAACAAACTCTCCCTGGGTTCTGCTATTTTCCAGAGAAGGTTGCCCTTCTCTCTCTTCCCCCATCCCCACAGCAGAACTTCTAGAAAAACCCATCAAGTCATTAGAAAGCTCTTCCTTTTTTTACTAAACTGAACTCCAGCAACCTGCCACATTCCCCTCAGCCTGGAGTCACACAGGATAAGCCGGCCACCTCCTTCCCCTGGCAGCGGCCACTTCCTCACTTTAAACTTGGCCAGCACTTCCTCTGCATCATTCTTAACCCCTTACCTGCTGGTTCCTACAGCTGGGACTGCTCTTTCCCCGGGCAGGGGGAGGGGTGTTCACAGGCTGCTCTTGCTTGCAGGTTTGTCAAATTTTTTGTTTGCTTAGGTACCGGCTTGGTCCCAAGGGTGGGATAACGCTCCGAAGAGGCTCAGGTATCCAAGGGAACGTAAATTAAAAGTGAGAGTGAAAGGAGGAAAGGAAACATGGGTGGAGACAGAAAACGGAGCCAGGGCTGAGGGGAAAAATGCAGACAATAAGTAATGTCCTAAATACTTAGCCTGGGTGGGCCACACAGTGGACTCACAGACTCCTAGTCTGGAAAAGAAAAACCAGTTACAGGAGTCACGTGCCCCTTGGCTCAAAACAAACCCACTTCAGGGAAGGCGAAACCTTCGGGGACCAGAGAGGACCTTCCGTGTAGAGAGGACACAGCATGATGTGCAGGCCAGCATCCTCAGAGATGTGCTGATGGTAGATGCAGGCTTGAGGTTCCAGATGTTTCAGGAGAGGCTTCCAAACACTGGCTGCCTGAATACAATACCCCCTCCTGTAAGCTGGCAGCTCTGCCCCAAAAGGCCATTCAGTAGGAGCTGCTTTCCCCAGATGTGCCAGGGAAGGAGTGACTATTTGCTTTGGTCTAGACATCCAGGGTTATGCATTGCTGGCTTAATGGGAAGAAATTTCTAGAATGTCTGGGAAAGGGCCTGAAGTGTGTGGCCCTCAAGGCATTCTCGCTGATGCCGTTTCTCTGAACTGATGTCTTGATACTATAGGCAGCGGAGAGCAGGACATTATTCTCTGTGACAAATGCTAGAACCCCGCCACGCTCTCCACCAGCCGGAGACGGGCCTGGGGTGTCATGATGCTCACTGCCCTGGGCTTGCTTGTCTGTTACCCTGTTCTATGGTAAAAGGATGCTGACAAGGACACTCACGACTCCTACAAGCATGGGTTTTCAGTCATTACCTTCTCCAGAGGATCTCTGTGTCCACTGAATATTAGCCCATGAGGACATATTTTTTTCCTACAGACACTTCATCGAGGGGTCAAGCATTCAAGGATTTTCTTGGAATGAGATGGCAAATCCACAGTGAGACATCGGCTGGACCGGCCGCGGCCACAGGGGGCCACTGGGAGCACATGTCAGCCACCAGGATGACATGGATGCTGAAGAAAGAGTGGGTCCTACATAAACCTCAAACAGGACCCTCTCAAGGCAGGTTCAAGGAGACCAGAAGGAACTTTCTCCTTGTGACATTGAGGAAGCTGGAGTCAGGTAGAGTAGACTTAAAATCCCAAATATGTTCCTGTGGTGGTCAAAGAGATAACGGTGGTGAAAGCCACGGACATTAGCGTTTATAATATCTCTTCACAGTGGCACTTGCTTTAGCCTAGTGGGTGTCCATTCACAATTCTAAGTTGGCTTTTTTAACTTAAATTTTTGACTAGGCTACACAACTCCATCGAATTGGTGATGTTCAAAACTATCTAAAATTATAAAAAGGTTAGAATGCAAATCCTCATTCTATCCTGCCACCATACACCCAGTCCCCACTGCACCCAAATCCTTTTGTTTCTTATGTCTCCTTCCAGAGTGTCTTTAAACAAATACAAATATATCTCCAAGTTCTTCCCTGTTTTACATGAAAGTTGGTCTATTACACACACTATTTTGCAGCTTGTCTTTCTTACCTAACGATATACCTTGGAGATGATTTCATATCAGTGTGTAAAAAGCACCCATCCTTTTTGATGGCTGCATAGTATTCCATTATTGGATTTGCCTTCATTTACTTATCCAGTCTCCTGGGCACAGGCACTTGGCTTGTTTCCAGTCTCTTACTGTTAGAGTTCATCATCATGTATGTGTTACAGTATTAAATGAAATCAGTGTGTGTGTGTGTGTGTGTGTGTGTGTGTGTGTGTGTCATTCCCCAGTTATTCTTAATAGTGTCTAGGGCTCTCAAACCCTTTCTTTTATGATGAGAAAACAAGTCTTAAGCCCTTCCTTTTCACTGGCCGTGCTGTGATTTAATCCATAAAAAAAAAAAAGCTTCAGAGCCACGTGGACTGAAATGAATCAGAATCTGGGATCAGAAATGAATTCTGCGGTGTACGAATCTATCTGCAGAGTGTGGGAGACAGATTTAGGCCCGAGGCGCCCTCAGCAACCCCAAAGGGTAGATCTGGAGCCTGTAGGTTCCCAGAGAAGAAGGCACTCAGGCTGGAGGAGGCACAGAGCAGGGTAGTGACGGACCAGTCAGCAGATTTCTGGGGTCGACCCCGAGCTCAGAGCCTGGAGCCTGAGCCCATGGGAAGCCATTTTCTGGAGCTGGCTTGGCCGCCTTGAGCAGCCCACAGCAGCTGTCGACTTGAAGCTGTTTTCTGCTTTCATTCTGTTTTAAAATAAGGCCGTGATCGCATTCCTGGGGTGTGGAGAAACCTCTCCCCTCCATGAATGGGCCCTGGCCATCCCCGCCCCTCAGGAAAGGATCCAAAATAATTTTCCACCCATTTCTCATGAAGAACAAATCTTGGCGGGCAACAGAGTGCCCGCCCCACGCCCAGGCACTCCTCATCTCTCCCTTACAGGACTCACATCTTCCCAACTTGGGACGGGCCCCAAGTGGCTGACAGAAGAGCCTTTGTCTCCCTCATCCCTCTTCCTCACCCTCCAGCCAAGAATCCTGGCAACGTCTCACTGGTGTAGGTTTCCAAGAGCCCCCGCAGTTTGTAGCCACAAGTGGGGACCCTTGAAACCACCGTGATGCTGAGCCGTGGGAACCATCACCGTGAGCCCTCAGGATCCTTCCCATCCCTCACTTTGCTCCAGCCTCCCAAGAGCCCTGACACTACCCTCACTTCACAACTGAGGAAACTAAAGCTCAGAGGGGGTCAAGCAACTTGCCCAAGGTCACACAGTTAAAAAATGGAGGAACCAGGACTTGAACCCAAAGCCATGCTCAGCGTGATAGTGAAGAGGGCAGGCTCTGGAGCTGGGCCATTCAAGTTCAAATCCCAGTTCTGCCACTTACGACTTGTGAGACTTCTTTGTCACTTAAATTCTCTGTGCCTCACTTTCCCGATCTGCAAGATTGAACAGTAATAGTACATACCTCACAGAGTTGGTATTAGAATTAAATAAGAGAAGGAATACAGAGCATCCAGAACAATGCCTGGTCCACGTTAAGTTCTCAGTAAAGAATCTATCACTGTTTCTATTATTAGTGTCGTCAGGTATGATTACGATCCGTACGATTGCCTGGCATTGCCCCAGACATGAATGTGGTACAGCCATAAGGGAGTGTGAGTATACAAAACCTCCTCTCAGAGCTTCTTTCACACTGAGGTGTAAATACCTGCTCACAGATTACATATTTCTCATTCATACATTCAGGAAACCTCACGGAGCCCGTATTATCTGCCAGGTAGCAGGCAAGCAGCTAGGAATACAAAGATGTAATTCCAAGTCCTAAGAAACCCAAAGCCAGGTTCCTCCTCCCTCTGCTCCTCTTTCCATGGCCAGAATCATAGATACTTACTCCACTCTGGCCTTCCTCTCCCCAGCTCCCACCTTCTAAGGAAATGAACGAGCAACTTGAAATGAGTCTACCCCTTAGGTGAGGGCCACAGCCACACTAGCTCCGCCCACCATCCTGCTCCCCTCTCCCCAAGCCCGGACACCCTCCCTGCTGCAAGCATTCATTCATTCATCCATTCTATAACAGGAATAGAAGCTGCGCCCTGGAAGCTCTAGCACAGTCACATTCAAAGAAACAGTCCAGCAGCCATAAGCACTTATAAATAATTCAAATTTTACTGCCATCTCTCAAAGAATATTGTAGTAGGTGTTGGTGGCCCAGATCCCCTTTACCAGAGGGGGGCACCCATCCCACAGCTGTAGAGAATGCTAGATATCACAGCTCACTGCTGCCCCCTTCTCCTGAGAACTGCCCTCAGCCAAGCAGGAGCTGCTTCTCCCCGGCTGCCATGGGGTACAATTCAGGCTCCAGAGTCCACCCACCCCCCGGGGATCAGGCTGAGGCTAGTCTCCACCTGAGACCATATCCTTGCTGACATCCTCCCTGTGCCCGATCCTTGAATGCAAATTTAAGGGTGTGCCCCCCCAAACCCACTAATCAGGATAAATAATACTTTCATGCAGCATTGAAAAATCAAAGCTAATGCACAAAAGGCACGATGAGCAAAATATCAAAATGTTCAATAAGGATGAGATCCAACCCTGAAATGGCATGACCCTGCCTCCCTTCCCTCACCAAATCCCAGCCCTGCCTGAGACACACCCTCACCACCTCCCATTCACCAAATCCTCACCTCAGGCTCTGCTTCTGGGGAGCCCCTGCCTCAGACAGATATCCAGCTCAGAAGCCACAACAAGCCTCTTGGGACTGTCTTTTACTTATTCCTCTCCTGTGTATCCACCACCTCGACAGAGGCCCTACGACCCCCTCTCAACTCCTCCCCACTCAGCCCCCTTCCCACCAAAACCTCGCCCTCTGTCCCAGCCAGAGCAGGCTCCCTGCGCCCCTTCCCAGCCCCCTCCTGTGTCCTTCTGACCCACGATCAGCATTTCCGCCTTTCATTCTCTCTCCCCCAGTCCTCTCCCTCCCTGCCCACTGCCTGGACTCAGTCATGACGGAGGCCTCACATGGCAACCATTGCATCCTGTTGCCCCTGTGGGGAAACCATGGTGTGCCAGGTATATCCCCCTCTCTGAAGTCCAGCCCTGGCGCTGGCAGCCAGAGCCTTCATCTCCACGCCCAATTTCTCAGTTCTTTCTGGGCGCCCCACCTCAGCCGCACCCGTGCCTACCCTCACTTCAAAGGAGCCCAAGAGACCCTCTGAGCTCAAGCGAGCTCCTGAACCAGTTACATTTCCCAAACGCTTCTGAGACTGTCCTAGACTTACCACATTTCTAGGTTTGCCAAGTAAGGGCACGGCAGAATTAAAGCTGTCTTTGACCATCTTCACCATTTCCGAAAACAAACAGTATGTTAATACTGACAAAAATCGATGAGACGTGGACTCATCCTTCTCAGCTGAAAATACTTCACTTTATGAATAAAACAATCGCTCGATTGTCTGTGTTCTCTCTTTTTGTTTCTCTGCAGGCTGGTAAAAACTTGGCCACAGACAGGTTCCAGTGGGTCGGGGTTCTCAACTCCCCTTTGGACATCAGGGGAAAGTGAGACCCACAGAGCAGCTCTATCTTTCCCATCCAAACCCACGTCCTTGAATCTTCCCTGGAGGGAAACCACGCTGAGGTAGGAGGCCTGGGTTCCAGGCCCAACTCTGCTTCTAATTTTCAAAGAATCTACACAAATCTCTTCCCCTCTCTGAGCCTCGAACCTGTAGGTATTTCAGATGACCCTGAAGATGCCCTCTGGTGCAGCATTGAGGACATGGGGCTCAGACCCTGCCCGAGCTCAGGAGCCAGCACAGCTGAAGAAATGGTCTGGACACCCAGGCTTCTTTCTCTGACATCACGTTTGGGCCTCAGTTTCCTCTTCTGGGAATGCAAGTGTTGTGGTTAACGCTGTCTGGGTTCAAACTCTGGCTCTGCCTTTACCAGCTGTGTGACCTTGGGCAAGTCACTTAACCTCTCTGTGCCTCTGTTTCCTCACATACACAGCAGAGCAGCAAGGGAAGAGGACTCAGCTGTCTGAGAGTGTCCCCTGTCAGACCTGACGATCCATGCATTTCTACCCCAAGTTTCTCCAAATGAACCACAGAGATAGGAATCAGGTGAGGGGCCTCTCCCTGGAGCCGAGCCAAAGATTTCCAAGGGACACAATTTTGGTCTTTAAATGGACGGGAATATTACGGTGTTGAACACAAAAGTCCCATGCTTTTTTTTTTTCTTTTTTTTTTTTTTACAAAACGTATGCCCTCAAAGGAATTATGTGTGTTTTAAAAATAAGGCACACGACCTCAAAATAACTTTAGTGAGGGTTGGTTTTGCGTAAGGGAAAGAGAGGACTTCAAGTGATGCCCCAGATGCTGTCCCCCAAAATATCAGGGGTTGGCCCTCTGCTGTTGCGGCTCATGTGTTCATTCCCTCACTAAGGGTTAATGAGGGCCCACGATTCAGGGTGCAGGTAAGTGCTTGGTTTTGACCAAAGATGCTCCATCCACTCCAGCTCTGGAAGATGTCGGTTGGCTCAGAGCACTGGCTGCCGAAAAAAGGAGGGGGAAGGGGAGAGGAGTGGAGGGAGAGCCAGAAGGGGTGGAGGGGCCCTGGGAGCAGGAGGTACATTGAGAAGGCAGGGGCCAGGCAGCCGGCCTTCTACTCAGCTCCCCACGGTGGCCCTGCTCCGCACCCCATGAGCTTCAGAGCCCCCTAAGGAACTTGAGTGTCTGGGGTGCCCCCAGCATTTCCATATGACATCCTAGGGGAGAAACCAGCCAGACACCACTGCCGCCTCCGCCCCGGGGGAGCCAGATGACGCCCAAAGAGGCCTTTCAGGCGCTTCCAGAACTGATGGCTGCCCCAGGGCCAGGCCCACCTTTGATGTCAGCCCTGCATCCTTACAACCACCAGAGATGGAGCTGACACAGCCCCAGTTTTCAAGAACACGGCTCTCAGCGAGGCACAGCAACTTGCCAAAGCGCCACAGCGAGAAAGCAGAAAGGGGCAGGGCTTCTCACTAAATCTGCCCTATCGCCGGGGACACGGACACCTAGAGACAAAGTCGTGAACGCCACACGCTTACCGAGCTCTGGGACCCCAGCTAAGTGCGTCTCCCACATGAACGCCCAATTCCAAGTTCCCCAATCCCAGGTTCTTTCCTTTAAACAAATGGCACGGCAAATACCAAAATAACAAAGATAAAAAATAAAATAGGGCTTCCCTGGTGGGGCAGTGGTTGAGAGTCCGCCTGCCGATGCAGGGGACACGGGTTCGTGCCCCAGTCCAGGAAGATCCCACATGCCGCGGAGCGGCTGGGCCTGTGAGCCATGGCCGCTGAGCCTGCGTGTCCGGAGCCTGTGCTCCGCAACGGGAGAGGCCACAACAGTGAGAGGCCCGTGTACCATAAAAAACAAACAAATAAATAAGATAAAATAAAATGTGCCCTCCCCTAGATCCATGTCCCCCCCACCAAAGGCCCTGTGAGGCAGTGTCGTTCCCATTTCACAGATGAGGAAACCAAGACTGCAGAACTAGGAAGGCGAGGAATTTGAAGCCAAGCAGTCGGATTCCAGAAGCTCTGACCACCATGCCATCCTGCCTCTCCAAACACACCTTGACGAGCCATGCTTCTCCCCCTGGTCACCCGGCACCGGCTCCAATGCCCACACAGGGAAGGAAGGACGCCCGAGTGAGGGAACAGTTTTACCAGTTCAGCAGAAGGTGAGAGGGACCCCAGCCTCTTCATCCAGGTCACAGGACACAGCCTTAACCACCCTCAGTCACCGTGGCCCGTGGGCTCTGGCAGAAGGCCACAGGCAGGCAGGCAGTGTAGACGTGGGTGTGCCAAGATTGCAACACTTACCCTCACGGCCTCCCAGGCCTGTTCGGTTTCTCTGAGCTCCGCTGATATGCAGCTCTGTCACATTAAAAAAAAAAAAAGTCAACGCAATTCTACAAGAAAAGGGAGGAACAGAGAGGTCCCAGTGGAGGTATGAGGAAGTGGTAACACAGACGTCTATGGAACTGACTCAGTCACTGCCTGTCCTCAGGTCCCTGAAGCAGGGGAGGCTGCCGCTTACTAACCTCCAGGAAGATCCCGGGCCAAAGGCTCCCCTCCCCCGCGTCCAAAAGCCTGAGGGTCCACCACTGTGGACGTGCTGTGCTGGCTTAAGGCGCCAGGCTCACAACCCCCTCTCCTGCGAGCTGTCACCAGCTGCAAACACCTCAGGGTGAAGGAGTTGATCCCTTTGGTTTTCAGTGCAACATCTGGATGAGAAGAGTCTTCTGAGGGATGGGGCATGAGACTCATAAGTGTTGATCGAGCTATCAAAGATAAATGAGATAACCCTGACTGGTGTAGGGAGAGTCTGTGGCATCAGTGGAAAGGGCTGGAAATCACAGAGGAGGAGGGTAGGTGAGCTCTGGAGAAGGGACCAGGAGAATAGGAACAGCCCTTGTGGTGTCCAGGTAAACGAAGGGCAAGGCTCAGGAGCCTGACTCCTTTCGCTGTGAGCTGTGTGGCCTTAGGGAGCCAATTAACCTCTCTGATCCTCAATCTCTAAGCCTCATCCTTCACAGGAAAAAAATAACTGCCAAACAGTCTGGGGGTTGGAGCAGAAGGGGGTGATTAAAGAATTCAATCTCATTTCAGGAAGTATTTACCAAGGACCTGCCACATACCCCATTTTCAGGGCCCAGAAGTCTTTGCAGGGACCCACTAAGTGCGGGACCCAGTGCTAAGCCCTTTACATGGATTATCTCCTTTAATTCTCACCACACAACTCAGGGCAGAACCTGCCAACACTCTCATTTACAAGTGGGGAAACCGAGGCTGAGAGAGAGGAACCGACCCGAGATCACCCAGCTGGTCATCAAGCGACTCGGGATTCGAACCCAGGTCTGCCTTACTCCAAACTGAACCATTACTCTGAGGGCCCCGTCAAAGCACAGAAAGCCAGGGCCACTGGAGGTGGGACGTGTTCCCAAGGCAGAGAGGGAGGCTGTGAATTAGGGAATGGAGGAGGGGTGAGCACACATGTTTTCTCCAGGCCTCAGTTTCCTTGGCTGTAAAATGAGACAGTTTGCCCCACCTCCCACATTTCTGATGGGTCTGTGTGACACCAGCTGAGGAATGACTGGCCCCCGAAGAGGATCTTGGCGGTGGGAAGCAGGGTTGAGCAGAAGTCCGGCGTGGTCTCGGCGAATGAAAGCTACCTGTCCCTTCAGACAGTGGAAACAATACAAAAAGCTCTTGGAAGGAGGAATTTGGGGGCGCTGCTGGCTTCCCAGCCCCCTGGAAAGGGTGAGCTGCCAGAGCTGGGAGAGGGCCGAGATTTTGGAGCAGACAGGATGCGTGGCGCCAGGGCCAGCCCAGTGGGACGGGGCAGATGAGCAGCACCGCCCAGCCAGGCTCAGGGAAGCTGCCCTACCCTTCCCCAGGGTCCTGGTTCTGATTTCCCTCATGTCTGAGGTTTTTCTCAGGAGGGCAGGGAAACACAGAAAAAGAAAGGCCCATTTAAGCCAGTAGGCCCCACTGGTCCCAGGAAAAGAAAGACCTGTGACCTGGGGTCTCTACCCAGACCCCGCCGTTTTTCAGGCCAAGCCAGGAAGTGGAGGGTGAAGCTCCGACCTTGGCACCGTCCACACCTGGCATTTCTAGCCTCTCACAGCTCAGGACTTCCGGCCCCCGCTGCTCTGCCCACCACCTGAGCCAGCCCCTCATGCTCAGGCCACAGTTGGTCTTCAGCCCCAACTCTGTGCCACTCTGCATCTCATGTAAGCCAGCCAACACCCTCCACCCCGTGAGGAAAACCCTTTAATCAGCCCCAACTCTGTGCCACTCTGCATCTCACGTAAGCCAGCCAACACCCTCCACCCCGTGAGGAAAACCCTTTAATCACCCCCAATTTACAGTGGAGCAAACTGAGGCTCAGAGAAGTTAAGTGTCCTCTCCGAGGTCTCACAGCCAGCGAGGGCAGAGGTGGGTTTCAAAACAGGTCCGTGAGCTGGCAGAGTCCCGCTTCTACCCCGGGTGGCCGTTTCTTTCTTACTCAAGGGATGTCGTTTTTCTTCCTGACCCACATCCCTGACCATTGAAGAAGGCCCCCTGTGAGTCGCATCTGTCATAAAAGAGACTGTAAATTGCCCGAACTCCCCGAAGACCTGCTCTTGACGTCAGTCAGCTCTACCCCCCGGCGATGGCAGGGGCCAGCAGACCCTTCAATGCCCAGCCCGGTTCATCTGTCTCCAGCGGCCAGTGGCCAAGTCCCTCTCCCCACAGTAAACATATCCCGGGCTGGCCACAGCTGCCACCCTAAGTCAACTCTCTTTAGCCCTGAAGGAAACACCTCATTTCTCCCAAGTTCCGTGCCTACAGCTGTCAGCAAGTCCTGGATGTGCTAGGAGAAGAGACCCAACATTCAGCCAAGAAAGCCACCAATGCAAAGAAGTATTCTCTCCTCCGAGCTGGTTTCTGGACCAGACAACCCAGGAGATGAAGCCACTAACCAACATGCCCTTCTGCCAAGTTGGAATTTCAAACTCAATTCACTTGAGATTGTCTGGAATCTTCACTCGTCCAAATGTTTGAGTTTAAGCACCAAGTTTGGAGAGGGCAAGGTCTGGGGACAACAAGATGCTGTTCCGGTGAAATGGGGCATACCCTGGACCACCCAGCAAGTTGCATGGGACCTTCAAGGCCCTGCAGAACATCCAGGCTCCCTCCGGCCGTTCCCTGCTTCCATTCACCACATCAGATATTCCTCGCTTGTCAAGCTGCTCACGTTGCTCTCCCAGCCAGAAATATTTTTTATTTCTGGCCAAGTTTTCCTCCAGGCGCTCGAGGCCAGTCATCCTTGGAACCAGCTCAGGTGCATGCTCCCTTCTCCAGACACTATTTCCTGACTGTCCCGATCAAAGCTACCCCCTCTTTGCTCCCGTGGTAGTTCGGGCGCTGAATGCACCAGGCAGGCACTGATGGGAGTGTCTTCAACAATCGAAAAGGCCTCAGTCAGAAAGGCCCAGGTGAAGCTCATTTGAGACTTCTGACCTCCAGAAAGGTATGATCATAAATGTGTATTGTTTTAAGCCACAAAGTTTGCAGTGGTTGTTATAGCAGCAACAGGCTCACACACTGACTATCTGAACAATTCGTTCATCCCACACCCCGGAATTCGTAGATTCTGAAAACTGTTCAAACAAATTCTGATAACAAGGGATGGGCATATTTTGAATGTCCCCTGGCCCTAATCACCACCCCCAGATCACTGATTGAACACTGCAGAACTCAACAACTCTGAAACAAGAGGAAACTGAGGCTCAGAGACCAGAACCCAGGTCTGCCTGGCTACACCCCACCAGGCCTCCTGTGTCTCTGACCCCTGAGCTCCAGGAGGAAATACTGAGCACGCTAGCCACTGTTTCTTGCACCAGATGCCCCACCCCCCCCACCCACCCAACCCACCTCCTTGCACAAGAGCTGCTCTCAGTGGGATCCCAGGGCCAAGATCAGAGGACCCAAGTCACATACCCCAAGAAAGCAGAACCGATTCTGACATTCTGCCTGGATAGCAGCTGACCCTTCTGCTGCGTCAGCTGCTAAAACTTCCAAGGTCGCCAGAGTGTGTCTGTGGTGGGTGGGACACCCCCCCACTGCCCACGGAGCCTAGGACTCCCCCAGGGGGCAAGTCATGAAGCCAGGAGACTGACTGAAATGACCTTTCCTGTCCTGGGAACCCGAGGTCACAGGGCACAAGATGTCCACATCACCCCCTGCGTACAAACATGAATATCAGTGCCCACTTCCCCGGGAATTAAAATAGAAGCGCCTTCATTGAGCTGGCCATGTGCTGTGCTCGTGTATATTTTTACGTATATTAACTCGTTTAACCCCCAACAACCCTGTGAAGTGGTAGACCCTGAGAGTATCCCCCCCCCTTAGAGATGAGGACTCAGAGGGGGAGGGAGGTTAAAGGGCAGAGACGGGGTTTGAAGCCTAGAGCAGGTGGCTGTGGAGTTCATGCCATGTCATGCTGTCAGCCGATGGCAGCCTGACATTAATGTTTCTTTCTTTGACGGCACCGTGTAGAATGAACATGGCCTCTGGCTTCCACCCAGCAGGGCAAGAAATTCTACTCTTCCTCTATCATGCTTGTGCCCAACGCTGCAAAAATACAGAGGTTCCAAGAGAGAAGTATTGTAAATTAACTGGTGTCCTAATTTTGCCTGAAAACAGCACGTCCTGGGAGCCAGAAGCCAACCCTGCATCCCAGGCCCGAGGCTAGGGCCTCGCCCTCAGCCAGGGACACATAAGGAGTCCTGACCTGGGAACCAGAGCCCCGGGTCTTACCCACCAAGTGACCTTGGGAATGTTGCTCAACCAATCAGAGCCTCACTTTCCTCAGATCTAATACGGGGCCAATGTAACTACCCTCACAGCCCCTCCACAGTCCCACGAGGGCAGGAATCCTGTCTTTTTCATCACCCTGCCTTGTGGAGTGCCAGACACAGAGCAGGTGGTAATAAATGTTTGTTGAGTGACTGAATAAAAGTCTATGTGACAAGTTTGCCTCCCCTCCCCCAAAGGCCTTAAAAACAGGGACTGGGCTGACCCATCTTAGGTTCTCGCACAGGTACAGCTTTCACTCCTCCGTGGGTTTATTCACGCAGGAAATCATCCACAAGCACCTACTACGCGCCTGGCCCAGTTAAGGCCTCGGTGGCATCCAGGACCCACACACAGCCTCAGCTGTGTCCTCACACGCCACCCCCTTCTCTTTTTTCTGGCCAGTGACTATAATACTTAGTCACAGGGGGCTTCCTCGGCCCAAGACAACGACCCGGCTGCCTTCTAAACAGCAAGCTTGGCCCATTCTGGGCACTTGGACAATGATTCCTTCACTTCCACTTCCTTATACCCCGCCCTGGGGAAATACAGCCCAAGGAAAACCCCTACCCTAACCCCACACATGCACTGGCACACACACACAGAGCCTTGCACACGTGCACTCAACGTGCAGTAGGACCCTAGGACAGAAGTTGGATTTTCTGAGTTCAAATCCCAGTTCTTTTGCTTATGAGCTGTGTGACTTTGGGCAAGTCCCTTTACCTCTCTGAGCCTCATTTTCTTCCTTTATAAAATGGGAATGCTAATCATGAAGCCTTTCCATGTAGTGTTATAGGGAGATTCAATGAGATAGTGGATACAAAAACCTTTGGTTCATCAAAGTGATTTGCTCAACAACATTGTTATTTTTGTTTCCTTTCTCCAGGAGGGAAAGAGAATGGCAGTTGCCTAGGTTTCAAGGAAATCCATGTTTAGGGGGCCTGGAATGTGGGAATTTACTCAGTCTATTTGATGGGGATTATTTTGAGGATAGGAAAGTATTTGTGGGTCCAACATCACCATGTTAACTTTAAGATTAACTAATGAAAATTTAGAATCAGAGACTGGAAGAGACCCAAGAGGTCACCGTATTTGTGGCAGAGACAGCTAGCTGTCCACAAAAATTCGTTCTCCCTTCCACAGTACACAGCCATAGATGGGAAAGAGCCACCCTTGCCAAGAGCTACATTTCACAGCCTCCTTTGCAACTAGATTGGTCACATGACTAGTTCTCGTGTGTGGCAGAAAACAGTTAAGAAGCAAACATGCCCCCTCCATGCTTTCTTTCCTCGGTGATGATGTCCAAGGGATAGTCGGAATGTGAGATGGCTCACTGAATCACTGTGTGGAAGAGGACAACCCTCCACTCACAAATACCTGCCTTATAACAAACGTCTGTTTTGTTTGAGCCATTATACGTGCTTGGGTCTATTTGTTACTGCACCTACTACCCTAATACAACATTCAACCTCCTTATTTACAAGTGAGACGATTAGGGCCAGAGAATGAGAGTACCTTGCCTAAGGTCACACAGCAAATTCAGCAATGGTTAAGAACTTTGGTGTCTTAACAATTTGGAGTAGATTTTGCAGTTTTCAACCTGCCCCCGAGAGCCAAGAGGATTCCGAGAGGCCCTTCGGCAGTGAGAGTGAGGTTCAGTGAGCTGCCGTCTGGAGTCCTCCACTTCTGTTTCTACTAGAAAAACATCACTTTTATCTGTCTTCAAATTGCACTTCTCCATATATTTTCATCAGAAGAAAGGGCTCTGTGGCTTAAACTAATGTCAAAGCCCGAATGCTGGATGATGTGGTCTGACTTTCTGTGGTACAAGACCAAGTTTTGCTTCTTCTCCACCATTGTCTCCTGGCCTCAGCTGCTGACACAGGGCATGTAGACTCGCAGAAGAGCATAGATATTTGCTTAGAAAGGAAAAACAGAAGCCTCAGTGTGCAACAAAGAACCCAGAAACTTGGACAAAGGACAAAAAGAAAAGACACTTAGCTCAGTGGTTCTCAGATTTTAGGGTGTGTCAAAATCACTGGGGGTGCTGATTCAAAATGCAGACTCCTATACCCCATCCTCAGAGATTCTGACTCAAAAAACGGATGCTCGTGGTCCCAGGATTGCCCTTTGAGCAGTCCTGGGTCTAATTCGACTCAGTGTAATTCGACAGCAAGAACTACAGGGAAGATTGGTCTTGAAAAGGAGGTCAGGGATGACAAAAAGGAAGCTGGGGGCTGGGCCCTTGCATAGAGAGAGAAGGTAGACCCACGGCTCAGCCACTTGCTCGCTGGCCTCTCTGAACCACATAGGTCTGAATGATCAGACTGACATCAAGTAACAGTTACTTGAGTATAATGATGTGCTGTTTGCTCATAACTTTGCCAAACGCTGGTCCAAATGGCTCACCCATTTAAAATGTGCTAATTTGAAAGCAGAGAGGGGAGTGGAATATTTTCAACAGATACCACTGGCAAAGGGTTCATATCCTTCATATACAAAGAACTCTTAAATATCAATAAGAAAGGAGACAAACATGCCGGCAAGGAACAAATGGGAATAGACTTGAGCAGGATAGTCATAAAATGAACAATAAGATTAAAAAGGTTATTCAGCATGAATGAAGGAGTGCAAAGTCAAGCAGCCAGATGTTATTCTCACCTTTCCCATCAGGGAAGTTTTAGGAGATGGGTAGCAACCAGTGTGGGTGAGGCTGTGAGAACATCACACCCCAATACTGTGCCAGGGGAGTGCAAGCCGGCACAACCTTCCAGGGCGATAGCCTCAAAAGACTTAAAAACACGCGAACACTTGAGCCAGGAATTTCACCTTAGGAAACGTATCCATAGGCCCAAACACGCAAAGATGATGTACTAGGAGCAGCCTTTGCAGTGCTGTTTATAATAATGAAAAAAAAAAGAGGAAGAAGAAGCAACCACATGGAGGAATGATTAATAAATCCCAACTCACCCTCTCTGTGCAGCCACTAAAATGTATATTGGAGGAACATAGAAAATACAGATGCAGGTTCATGATCCGTGGTTAAGGACAAGGTAAGGTACGAAACGAGACGTTGGAAAAGCATGTGTGTGTCCACATCTAGATACTCCTATGTGTCTGGTACATTGTAAGCACTCAACAAACATCATAGGTCAAGTAGTGAGAGGGTGAGTGAGAGTTCTACAGAGAGGCACCCGAAGGTTCACCTCTGGGTTAGGAACCCCTTCTTTCCTCTCCATAGCGGAGCGGTAGGACAGTCCAGCAGCTAAGAAGGTGGGCTATGCAGACTCTCATGTCATTTGGATCTCAGAGCCCAGCCCCGCACCCCCCCAACCTGACTCTCAGTTTCTTCACCTATAAGATGTGGACAATGAAAGCATCTCCCTTGTAGGGTTGTTGTGAGCATTAACCGAAGGGAAACACTGAGCTCGCTGCTCTTGTAACTATGGTGACCTCGCTGGTTTTTTACAATTAGCATGCATTACTTTGGAAATCTGAAAATCATAATAAAGCTATTTCCATTTTGACAAAAATTACATTTTACCAAGAACCAAAGAACTTCTCTCTCTATTACCATTTCCCCTTTCCTGGCGCCTCTGGGTGATGTCAGAGTGGAGCGTGATACCTTGTGGCCGGTCTTCTCTGCCCAGGTGTTCCCAAGCGTTCGGTGACTTCAGACCACTCGAGGTTGTGCAGGAGACCCGTGTTCCCCGACTTCTTTCTTGAAATCACACTGTCCTTTGGCTGTGGCCGTTTGCCCAGAAAGCAGTGCATCCATTCATTCAAGGGCCCCTCAAATAGCCCAGAGTTCAGCCCCCCTAGAACATTCTCATCCCCCGGAGGCTCCTGCGCTCTTTGCTCACCAGGGCTGCTGTCCTGAATGGGACAGGCCTCTGCCAAACAGCTGGAGGGAGGAGAGAGGGAGGGGCAGGAAACCGGGCTGACCGGAGGGCGGGGGCGGCCAGCTGCGTGGAGCGGGGCTGTCAGGGGAGCCTGCCTGTCGTGGGTGGTGGCTGATGGCGAGGCCTGCTGGGGACGACCCGCCCCTCTGGGAGCTGGGAGCTGTGCTCACCGTCTGAGCACAAACCAGGAGCACATGTGGGCCCCGGGCAGCTGTGGGAAGCACGTCTGCTCCCAGCAAGGGCCTCCGGAGCTCCAGACAGTCTACGTACAAGCAAGACTAGCTGCCGGATATCCCACCACCTTGGGTCACCTCCTCACCCCAGGCGTTTGTGCATCATTCCACCTGGATGCCCTTCCTGCTTCCTGCCCCTATTCGTGGCCTGATGACCTCCTGCTTCCTTTTTTTTTGAGGGGGGGCGGCTTAAATTAAAATAGCAATGTGGTTTTTTTTTAAGTATCAGATGAACAAAGATTAAAATGTTCTGTAATATTTGATTTTAGTAAATGTTACAGGGAAGCAAAATTCTTATCCATCATTGGAATATACCTACATTCATGTACCACTTCTAGAAAACTAACAAACTACATCAAACCTTTAACGATGTTGACCTTGTGTTGTTTAAATATAAATTCTGCTTTCATCCTAAACCCAGCTCCCCAGAGATAAATATCATTAACATGTTGGTTTGAACATGTTGCACATGTATATTTTATATATACACATGCACATACATGCACATATATACACATGCACATATATATTTTATATATAAACGTAAAGTGGCTCAGTCATGCTCTGTGTACCATATTGTAACCTGGTTTTGCATTCAATGATTATATATATAAAATATATGTGTATATGTATATATACTTTACCATATTTTAAAAGTTGCTAATTGTTTCATTTACTCAATGTACCGTAGTTTATTTAATCAATACAATACTCTGAGGGTGGATGATCAGGTTACTTTCAACTTTCCGACTATAGTGAGCACGCCATTGCACACTTGTCCAATTACTTTATTATACAAATTTCCTATGAACATGTTTATTATTCAAAGAGTCGCCCACTCTCTCTTCATGTCTCAGCTTGGGGCCACCTCCCAGGTAAGACTTCCCTGCCCCTTGGGGGACTGCTCTGGGCTCCCCCCATCACAGCACCGATGCAATGTTGTCCCAGCTTGTTAGGGTGTCTCTTTCCCTTGCACTAGGAACTCCTTGGGGAAGGGTCTGTGTTTTGTCCCCTGCTGTATCCCCAGTGCTAAGCACGGTGCCTGGCGACATCACCATCATCAGTGAATTATCTAAACAGCTGACAGCCAGGCAGTGTGCTAGAAACTTGGTACTTAATCCTTATGAAGGAAGGAAGCAGGCACTGTTTCTGCCCCCATTTTGCGATGAGAAAATTGGGACACAGAAAGGTTAAGTCGCTTGCCCAAGGCCACACAGCTAGTAGGTGGCACAGCTGGGATTCCAACCAGGCCACCTGGCTCCAGAGCCCCGCCTTTAGCCTCCAAACTAAAGAACTAACAGAAGGGCCCACTGTGTGCATTGCCCTGTGCCAGGTGCTTTCCATGGAGTAAGTAGTGAACCAACAACGCTGCAGGAGGTGACATTTGCCCATTTTACAGATGAGGATTCTGGGGCCACGGACGGAAAGTCGTTTTGGCAAGGGCGCCCAGATCATGCCAACAGAGGCATGACTGAACCCAGGTCTGTCTGATTCCAAAGCTGGGGCTGCTGAAAATAACCTGTTTAAAAAGGAAAAGAGAAGGGGAGGGGTGGGGGAGGGGATGAGAAAAGGTAACAGAGAAAAAGGGAAGGAGGGTGCATAGGAAAGAAGGAAAGGAAAAAAGGAAGGAAGGGAGGGAGAGAGGGAAAAAAGAAAGAAGGAAGGGGGAGGAAGGAAAGGAGGGAGGGAGGGGGAAGAAGGGACATATGCTCTTCTTAGGCCTCCAGAACTTTGGCAAGTGGGGAAACATGTCCTTCACCATATGACCAGCCCGAGAACCTCATCTTCTCTCCCCACCATCCTCAACCCTTAATTCAGTGAGATTTACACTTAGAAACTATCTGGTTTAATGCTTTCATTTCAGAGATAATAACTGGAAGCACAGAGCGGTTAAGTCACTTGCCCAAAGTCACACAGCTTCCTAGGGTCAGAAGTCAGACCCAGCCTGACTCCAAACTCCTCTCCTCCCCACTCTGCCAGGCTTGCCCACGCAAATCCTTACTGTACAGATGGGAACATTGGATCCAGAGAACGCAAGGGACTCGCCCAAGGTCACCCAACAGTTAGCAGTAGAGCAGCAGCCCCAAGTCTCCTGGTCCAAAGGAGAGGACATTTCCACCATGCAAGGGGGATCCTATACATCACCATCTAAAGGTTTGTTACTAATACAGTGGTACTCAAAGCATGGATTCTGGACCAGCAGCAGCAGCCTTGCCTGGCAACTTGTTAGAAATGCAGGCTCTTAACAAGCCACCAAGGGATTCTGATGCTGGCTCAAGTTTAAAAACCACTGATACAGAAAATGTCTGTATTCTTTTTTTTTTTTTGCGGTACGCGGGCCTCTCACTGTCGTGGTCTCTCCCGTTGCGGAGCAGAGGCTCCAGACGCGCAGGCTCAGCAGCCATGGCTCACAGGCCCAGCCGCTCCGCGGCATGTGGGATCTTCCCGGACGGGGGCACGAACCCGTGTCGCCTGCATCGGCAGGCGGACTCTCAACCATTGCGCCACCAGGGAAGCCCCATCTGTATTCTTAATGGAAAAGCCGCTAAGAATACATTCTGGATCCCAGGACAGGTCACCTTCTCAATCCACAGAATCGTAGTTAAGAACAGAGACCTTGGGATCAGACAGACCCGATATGATTGAATCCCTGCCTCCACCCCTGGAAGCTGTGTGGGCAAGTCCTTTCACCTCGCTGAGCCTCAGTTTCCTCATCTGTTCTGGATGAGGGAGCAGGGGACGGGGTGGGGGGGGTGGGGGGCGGGGGGCAGAGAAGGAAGGGGGAGGAAGTAGAGGATGGAGGGGGGAAGGAGAGGGAGGAAGCAGCCTTCCAGGAAGATGGAGCACACTGGGGGTGGGGGAGGGGAGATCCTGAAAGGGGAGCTGGGAGAATCCGGCCTCTGGATGGATTTATGGATATTGCCTTTTCCTCCTTCCTTGGGTGCTGCTGCTGCAGGCCCCCCGGAGGCTTCACGCCTCCCGAGCCAACCCAAGGCTATAATAATGAGGCTCAGGTGTTATCAGCTGGGAGCCACACCAGGCTGACGGAGGACGCTGGGCTCCCAGCCAGCCAGGCCTCGGAGGCCGGAGACCGGAGGCCCAGAGGTGGAAGTCGGAGCTCACAGCCCCACCCGGCCCGGCGAGGAACAGGCGGAGTCGCGCTGCTCCGACCAATCCAAAGCCACAGTCTTGGGCCACCATTTTGAACATGGCGGCAAAGTTTGGCGTATTCTTCCTTGGAGTGAAAAGCCTTCCGGTGAGTTTTTTGACTTTTTGGTGTGGTTTTTTGTTTTTTTTTTTTTTAAATAGGATTCTGAAATCTAAGGCCTGATATAGGAA